>NW_027195632.1:102500-154814 GCF_038502225.1 Cherax quadricarinatus | reverse complement strand
TTGATCCTCCGTCCTCTTGAGTGCAGGGCTAACGTGGGATCAGGTCTCTCGCTTCTGGAAGCAATTTTTTTTTTTTTTAACCCCCCTCCCCCCCCCCCCGCCTTTAAATCCGGAACAGAACGCTCTAAACCCTTCAAGTCCTTCACAGGAGGTTTGATGCTGGTGACGGGCTCTTGATCCATGAAATTGAAGTTCCCTTTGCCCTTGGATTGCTTCCGACTCTCCTGGCTTGGTGTGAGCTCCACAGGTTTAGCACATCCCTCTAAATCTAACAGTTATAGTCTAAACCCGTAAGGGTGACACACTTGCGAAAGAGAGGAAATTCTTGTTTTTTTGTTTTTTTTGAAACGGAAGGATAGCTCTAGTTTCTTGGATCAAGAGCACATCACTAGCATGAAGTCATTTGTTGAATAGTTCAAGTTGTCATTATATTTACACAAATAACCCGCACATAGAGAACTTACGACGATGTTTCGGTCCGACTTGAACCACTTACGAAGTAACACTAACAGAAAGGAGAGAAATATATATAGGCCAGCAGACAGGGACGGGAGAAGAGAGATAGTAGAGGATGATGAGAAGTGGTAGAGGTAGAAATAGCCAAATACCAAGAAAGAGGAGCACTACAAGGGAGATAAGGGCCCACAAGGGAGCTAGGGGCCCACAAGGGAGCTAGGGGCCCACAAGGGAGCTAGGGGCCCACAAGGGAGCTAGGGACCCACAAACGGTAGGAATAAGAACAAAAAGGGGAAAAATAATTGTAATAATAGACCAAATACCCAAGGCAGAAAAAAGAAAACCCAAAGGAGAAAGAGGAAAAAGGAAAGGGAAAGACGGAGAAGGGGAAAAACAAGAATCAGGTTAAGTCATGGGTATTCTGAAGTTTGGAGCATTTTACAATGTAATGGGAAAGAAAGGCATAGACAAAGCCACGACTAAGATTCATACAAAGAAAGTTGTGTATAAGGGAGGATTCAACCAGACAGCGACTGTGAAAGTTAAACGTGGGGTAGACAGTTTTAGCAGAAGACCAGTCGATAGGATGACTGTGATCACTGACATGACACAAAAGAGCTTTGTTGGTGTCGGCAAGCCTCACACTACTCCTTCCCTCTCACCTTCCTATTAGTGTGACTTTGTAAATGGTCCAAGTCGGACCGAAACGTCGTTGTAAGCTCCTCTCTCCTATGTGCGGGTTATTTGTGTACTGTTCCAGTCACGGAATTGTGCCTTATTGTTAGTCATTATATTTACCTGATACCTAAAGTCGGTACCTGACCAGCCGGGCTGTGGTTCGTACGTTGGCCTGCGTGCATCCAGCAGTAACAGCCTGGTTGATCAGGCCCTGATCCATCATGAGGCCTGGTCACAGGCCGGGCCGCGGGGGCGTTGACCCCCAGAACTCTCTCCAGGTAAACTTGGATTTCTTATTACGTATCACATTTTCACATCATCCACACAGTCAGTTATTTATTACTTCCTTCTTATATGTCATTTAGTATATTGATTATTAACCTCGGAGGAAGCAGCTACCGCTCCTTGTGGGACCCCACTTGTGATGTTTTCCCATAAGAACATTCCTCCTCTTACAGCTGTCTCAGCAGTAGTAACCAGTTACCAGTCTCAGTAGTAGTAACCAGTTACCAGTAACCTGTCCGTTGACTCAACGACCAACCGTCTTGAGTCACGGTCTGTGCTGAGCTGACACTATTTTCAAAAGACCCACTACGGGGTACTGGCCAGCCGGCTAGTCAGTATTACGAGCGTGAGCAAGGAGATAGGTAACGGCTGCGGGCTCTGTCCACATAACAGTAATTATACGTAAGACCAGCCTACGTGAGTATTTCTACCCTAATCCACGTATCGAACTCCCACATGATAAATGGTGTACAGCGGTGTGGAGCATGGATTTACGTTTTTAAGAGTAATTCAAGGCGTTAGAAGGCTGTTTGTGTGAGTAGCGCCAGGGTCAAAGGTGAATCGTCACCCACCAGCCACTACCCGCCCGCACCACCTCGAGCCACCAGCTCTACCCTCGCGCACCACCAGCCAGCAGTCGCCTACTCCCCTCAAACCTATTGCCTGCAAGCCTGTTGCAGCCGTTTCAAGCTTCCTGGCTTAGTTCGTGTGCTAATTGCTTCAATCTCCGAGGGGTTGACCCGGATTTTGCAATTAAGCCAGTCAGTAAGCCAGACTGTGGAAGTGAACGCCAGTCAGCCTATCATCCAGCCTGTCTCCTGTCATCCAACTGCTCCTCCGTGCTTTGTGCATCGTTACACGTCTTCCAGTCATCCATTCTCGTGGGGTAAGCCAGCCAGCCAACCCAGCTTCTAACCCAGCTGAGAGAGAGAAGTAAGCCACGCAGTAAGAAGTAAGCCAAGCTCCTCTGAGGTATTGTTTATATCGCTTTGTGCTCCCTGTTGGATGCTAAGAGTGGTTTTTACCATTCCTGTGGCATAGAGTGGGTTTTTTAAGCCACCTTCGTGGGTAGTGGAGTGAGCGCGTCCGCCAGAGAGTCGTCCCCCCCCACCACTCTCTCCCACTACCCGGGGTGCGCGGCAGAGCCCCAGCGTCCACCCCCCCACTCTCTCCACCACCACCAGCCATCCACTCATCTACCTGTGGCTGTTTGTACCCTTGTATCGGGTCCTAGTACTGTTTCGGCTCACATAATTGGTCAAGAGATTGTAGCTGGTGCCAACGAGATAAAGCCAGTTATGTGAGTTCGCCTAGAACGCACATTTCTTCACGACAACAGTGTGAGTGGAGGAGGAAACCCCCCCCCGCCCCGTCACCAGTACACACCGCCCGCCCACAGGACAACACCTTCTTCCCGTCACCAGTAATCACCCGTCTACTACTCTCGACTTCAGTGATAATTTTTTTTTGAGACATTTTCTTGCATTTAAAGACATCTGCGTGTGTGAGACATTTATAGTAAATTGTTTGTGTACTCTAAACCTTGTGTTTTCAGTTTTTCTTTGACTCGTTAATTTTTACAATATTTTTCAGTGTTTTTATTTATCTTATATTTTTTATTCTGTGTTTTTTCTTATGCTACTCCTGTCTCTAGTAAGTATTATTGTGTAGTGTACCAGTCAGTCACCCTGTGTGAAGTGATTCATTTTTTTTTTATTGTATTCTTTCAGCATACCAAATTATCAATTTATTTCTATGTGTGTCCTTTTTTTTTCGTATGCCAACAGTGTCTCATTCCTTTAATTTTTTCGCAGACTGTGTACCATTATTTTTGCCAGCAAATTTTTGTCGTATCAGTCACAGCAAGATTTTGTTGTATTAGTCACAGCAGGAATTTGTTGTAAGAATAAATTAATACTGTTGGGTGCTCCGCCACTGTAAGTGTTATATTCCCTGTTTTGTTCCTGTGTTTTATTTTTATTTTTATATTCTTGAACAAATTCACTCTTGATGCAATTTCAATTACTTTTAACGTAAAGTGTTTTTCTTACTCTGTTTGAGTAAATTGTTTTGTCTAATTTACAATTAAGAGTTAAAGTGTTCAATCAGTTTATTTTTTTGATCTTCATATTTTAATTCATTATTTTACCTGAGTTTTCCCAGTGACACTTTATTACTGCAGTGATTATTTCTATACTTTATTTTGTTGCACTTGTTCTGAAGTGAATTATTTTGTTGAACTGTTCTGCAGTGAATTATTTTCTTTTATTGCTATTTTTATGATTTATAATTTAATTTTGTCTATGCATTCTTAGAAAATATTTAAAATTTCCCAGTTAACAATTTAATAATTTTATTTTACACTTTCACATTGATTTAAATAATTTAATTAATTAATTTTTTATTAGCAAGAGTAAAGACAGCTCATTTTGAATTTAATTCAGTCTCCAGTAATATTTTTACTTGTATATTTCAATGTAAATTTTTTTTTCTTGGTCAATAGTCCTTTAAATTGAGTTTTCCTTCCTCTTGCAGTGTATTTAGACATTATTCTGCAGAATTAGTTGTATACCTTTTCATTTCAATTCTAGAATTTTATATCATTTTTATTGTTCATTATTTTTGCTTTATTTGTTCTCGTGTTACTTTGCCATTATGTCTCACATACCGTCAAGTGATACTTTAGTGAATGTCGACACTCAGACCTCTCAGGCTACTACTGCTGGCCCTGTCATCAGTCCTCACAGTTCCTTACCGACTGACAGACCGACTCAGACACCGAGATATTATAGTTATACTCGTGATTCCCTTGATGCGTTACCTTTATTCAATGGCCATGTACATAGTCTTGAAGCATGGTTTGCAGCCATTCGTTCTCGTGCTAGTGCCCTAGCTGAAGGTCCTCCTTCAGAGGAAAGCCTTATCAGACTTGCTAAAGAAGCTCTTTATCGATCTCCTGCTGCTGTTCACGTTGTTGATCTCCTTGATATGCGAGACTTCAGGAATCTTACTAAGTGGTCACAATATGAGGAACTGATTCGTTCTTTCCTTGTCCCAGTAAAAACAGCTGATCCATATGTTGTTCTTAGGGAACTAGTGAATGCTACACCCATGAGTACTGAATCGTTGAGTGCATTTGCTGTTAGATTAGACAAACTTTTATCATCATTTATCAATGCTGTCCAATCATCATCTTTTCTCCCTGACGAGGCTAAACCATTTACAGAATCAATTGCTAAAATAGCAGCTTTTGGAGCAATTAAAGAACTAATGCCGCCTGCTTCTGTGTGTGCTTATGAGGCTCATCCTCCAACTGTAACGATGGAACCTCTTACAGCCTTAAATCATGTACGTTCCTTGTGCCCCCAGGGTACTTTCCCTTGTATCAAAAGTAATGTCACACATATGCCTCAGTCTGCACCACCTCTTGTTTGCGCCACAGAGACAAATCGTAGTCGTCAACCATCTCAGAGATCACCAAGAACCAGTGTACAGAGTCGTTATACACCTCGTAGTATTCATAGTACATTCAGTAACCATAGTCGGCGGAATTGTTACAACTGTGGTTTCCGTGGCCATATTGCAATTAATTGTCCTGATAGTTACCCTAAGAGACGTCGTACTGATGAGGAGTACTCAGATCTTCCCTACTGTAATTATCATAGAATACATGGACATGACACATCTGAGTGTAATGCTCTCTATAACCTTCAGTACTCTAGATCTTTCCGTGGTCGTTCCAACCGCAGAACCCGTCGAGGAAACAGATCTCGTGGTTTTCAAAATAACCAGAACCAGGCTCATTCATTCAATTCTCAAACTCACCAGAACCAGGCTCGTTCTTCCAATTCGGGGGAATTCGAGCGCCCCAGTCAAACCGCCCCATGGTGACAGTAGGTGATAATGAGTACACCATCCCCGTTCACAACTCCTTTGAAGCCTTAAGCAGTCTCGAGCATGCCAACCCTGCTGATGATGTTGCTTCACATGTCTCTGACATAGATGATTTTGGGGATGGAGTAGAACAAGTCTTTTCTGATGAAAATCCACCTTTTTGTTTGCACATAACTTCCAATGCAACCATAGGCCCTATAGTGCAGGCATCTGTTTATAATGCGCCCGTTCAATTGTTCATGGACTCTGGTGCGCAAATCAATATTATTAGGTCTAGTTTGTTTAAGGATAAGAAGTTACGACATGTCCTTCTCGTAGAACCGACTCCTGTGTCCTCCCTTAGTGGAGTATCTGGTTCTCACCTGCGTGTCCGAGGTACGACTGCCCTAACCTTTTCTATCCAAGGTAGAGACTTCACTGTTTCCTTCCTTGTTGTCGATCAGATTACTTTCCCTGGTGACCTTCTACTGGGATTTGCTTCCATGCGAGACTTACGCATTGTGCTCGACCCTTATCGATGGCATGCACAAATTGACGACTTGATCGTTCCATTCTGGGGTTACCAGCTTGGATCAGAAATCTGTTATACTGCTGCAGAGTATGATGTACGGATTAAGTCCTTACAAGCTAATGCATTCTCCAGTAGCGTACCCAAGCGGTCAGGCACTGGTAATTCTGTCACTCCCATCAGTGTTCCACCTATACCTTCAGAATTGCAGGATAGCCCGATGCCTCAAGTGTCCGAGGACGCTCAGATTGCCTTGAGTGCTCAACCTATCCCTGCAATGCCTGCTAGTTCGAGTAGTAGTTTCTCCACAGGGGACGCCTTGTCGGAAAACAATTACTTGCAACTAGTAATGCCATCTCTTGTTGATGTCACATGCCGTTTGCAGAAAGACGTTTCTGTTGCGGCTAGTGCTCTCACTAGAGTGTCTGTAGTTGTTCCTAGTGTTCCAGATGGTGATAACGTCCTAGTTGACAGTGATTCCTGCAAAGTAAAAGGTCTATTTGTTGAACCATCCTTACATGTTGTAAGAGATAGTAAGATCCATTTCTACCTGGCCAACACTTCTGGTCACAGTGTTCGCCTTAGAGCAAATACCAATCTTGTTGACCTTGTTCACTATCCTTACCCTGTTCAGGTAGAGGATGAGTTGTCACCTGACCAGTGGGTCGGTGCTATTTCTGCCGGGGAGACCTCATCCACTTCACTGGATCGATCTGTTCCACCAGTTGAGGAGAAAGACTTAGCTCCCACTGACTTCCCAGATGAAGTCAAGCGTTTGTTGACTCTGTTGAACAAACGTCGTAAAGCCATTGCTTTACCAGGTGAGAAGATGGGTATAACGAACTTATTGTCCCATCGTATTCCACTTGAACCTGGTACTAGACCTATCTACATACCTGCGTACAGAATGCCTCATTCACAAGTTGCTGTCGCAGAAGAATTGATCAATCAAATGCTTGATGATGGAGTTATTGCACCTAGCAATTCACCTTGGAATGCACCCTTGATACTAGTACCTAAGAAGGATGGTACTTGGCGTCCAGTAATTGACTTTAGGAAGTTAAACGCAAAAACCATTCCAGATCGCTTTCCACTCCCTGTACTGGGTGATCTTTTACGTAATATAAGAACATAAGAACATAAGAAAGGAGGAACACTGCAGGAGGCCTGCTGGCCCATACTAGGCAGGTCCTTTACAATTCATCCCACTAACAAAACATTTGCCCAATTTTCAATGCCACCCAAGAAATAAGCTCTGATGTGAAAGTCCCACTCAAATCCAACCCCTCCCACTCATGTACTTATCCAACCTAGATTTGAAACTACCCAAAGTCCCAGCCTCAATAACCCAACTAGGTAGACTGTTCCACTCATCAATTACCCTATTTCCAAACCAATACTTTCCTATGTCCTTTCTAAATCTAAACTTATCTAATTTAAATCCATTACTGCGGGTTCTCTCTTGGAGAGACATCCTCAAGACCTTATTAATATCCCCTTTATTAATACCTATCTTCCACTTATACACTTCGATCAGGTCTCCCCTCATTCTTCGTCTAACAAGTGAATGTAACTTAAGAGTCTTCAATCTTTCTTCATAAGGAAGATTTCTAATGCTATGTATTAATTTAGTCATCCTACGCTGAATATTTTCTAACGAATTTATGTCCATTTTGTAATACGGAGACCAGAACTGAGCTGCATAATCTAGGTGAGGCCTTACTAATGATGTATAAAGCTGCAGTATGACCTCTGGACTTCTGTTGCTTACACTTCTTGATATAAATCCCAGTAATCTATTTGCCTTATTACGTACGCTTAGGCATTGCTGTCTTGGTTTAAGGTTGCTGCTCACCATAACCCCCAAGTCCTTTTCGCAATCTGTATGGCTAAGTTCTACATCATTTAACTTATAAGTACTAGGATTATGGGCACTCCCAAGCTTCAGAACCTTGCATTTATCTACATTGAACTGCATCTGCCACTTTTCTGACCAAGAATGGAGTTTGTTTAAATCCTCCTGAAGTTCCATAACATCTACGTTTGAATCAATTATCCTACCTATCTTTGTGTCATCGGCGAATTTGCTCATATCACTAGTAATTCCCTCATCAAGATCATTGATATATATTATAAACAACAACGGGCCCAAGACTGATCCCTGTGGAACGCCACTTGTTACAGATCCCCACTCGGACTTAACCCCATTTATGGACACTCTCTGCTTCCTGTCAGTGAGCCATGACTCGATCCACGAGAGCACTTTTCCCCCAATGCCATGAGCTGCCACTTTCTTTAACAGTCTATGGTGCGGAACTCTATCAAAAGCCTTACTAAAATCTAAGTAAATAATATCAAATTCTTTATTGTGGTCAACAGCCTCAAAAGCTTTACTGAAGAAAGTTAATAAATTAGTTAGACAAGACCGGCCTCTTGTGAATCCATGCTGAGTATCATTAATCAAGCTATGCTTATCGAGATGGCTTCTTATAATCTCAGCTATAATTGACTCTAGTAATTTGCCTACAATTGAGGTCAGGCTTATTGGGCGATAATTTGACGGTAACGACTTGTCCCCTGTTTTAAAAATAGGAATTACATTAGCCATCTTCCACATATCAGACACTACACCTGTTTGAAGAGATAAATTAAAAATATTAGTTAATGGTTCACAGAGTTCCATTTTGCATTCCTTAAGAACCCTTGAAAAAACCTCATCAGGACCCGGCGACTTATTTTGCTTCAGTCTGTCTATCTGCTTCACAACCATCTCACTAGTGACTGTGATGTTACATAATTTATCTTCTTCTAGCCCACTGTAAAAATTAATTACTGGAATATTG
The DNA here is from genome assembly GCF_038502225.1 of Cherax quadricarinatus. Taxonomy (NCBI): domain Eukaryota; kingdom Metazoa; phylum Arthropoda; class Malacostraca; order Decapoda; family Parastacidae; genus Cherax; species Cherax quadricarinatus. Next base: position 146,150 of record NW_027195632.1, on the reverse strand, counting down.
TTAGTGTCTTCCTGTGTAAAAACTGAGAGAAAATAATTATTTAAAATCAAGCACATTTCATTCTCTTTGTCAGTAAGGTGCCCATAGTTATTTTTAAGGGGACCTATCTTATCTCTAACTTTTGTTCTATAGACCTGGAAAAAACTTTTTGGGTTAGTTTTAGAATCCCTAGCAACTTTTTTTTTTTAATTTCATAGTCCCTTTTAGCTTTTCTTATCCCCTTTTTAATGTCCCTCTTAATGTCAATATACTGATTCATAAGATGACCCTCACCTCTTTTGATACGCCTATAAATTCCTTTCTTATGCCCTAGTAGATATTTGAGCCTATTATTCATCCATTTTGGGTCATTTCTATTTGATCTAATTTCTTTATATGGGATAAACGCTCCTTGAGCAGCATGTATAGTGTTCAGAAAACTGTCATATTGATAGCTCTCTTCGTTACCCCAGTCAACAGATGATAAGTGTTCTCTAAGCCCATCGTAATCTGCTAAGCGAAAATCTGGGACTGTTACTGAATTATCGCTACTATCGTACTTCCATTCAATGCTAAATGTGATTGATTTGTGGTCGATAGCACCCAGTTCCTCTGAAATTTCTAAATTATTAACAAGGGATTCATTGTTTGACATAACTAAGTCAAGCAGGCTATTTCCCCTTGTAGGTTCTGTCACAAACTGCTTCAAAAAACAATCCTGAAATACTTCTAAGAAGTCGTATGATTCTAAATTCCCAGACAAGAAATTCCAATCAACATGACTAAAGTTAAAGTCTCCTAGAATTACTACATTATCGTGCCTTGTGGCCTTAACAATTTCCTCCCATAGTAGTTTCCCTTGGTCCCTATCTAAGTTTGGGGGACGGTATATCACTCCTAAAATCAGTTTTTCATGCCCCTCTGAAAATTCTATCCAAACAGACTCTGTATGTGTTACTTCAGACTTAATACCCGTTTTTATGCAACAGTTCAAGCGATCTCGGACATACAATGCCACCCCACCCCCCCTCCCAATACTTCTATCTTCTTGGAACAATTTAAAACCCTGAATATGACATTCCGCAGGCATGTCCCGACTTTTTGAATTAAACCACGTCTCAGTTAAGGCAAATACATCAATGTTACCTACACTAGCAACTAATCTCAACTCGTCCATCTTATTCCTAGCACTACGGCAATTAGCATAATAAACATTGAAAGACTCTCCTTTCTCTTTACCCTTCCTGCTCATTTCTATTTTTCTACTAAACCTATTACTGTCCTTATCACCCAAGGTCCCTGGCTTTTCAATATCTATCTCGTTCTTATTATTACTAGTTCCCCTAGAACTCGTAATATTACTATCGTAATATTACGTAATATCGTAATATTACGTAATATCGGAGATAACAAAGTCTTTTCAACCCTAGATTTGTTACAAGGGTTTTGGCAAGTCCCTCTTCACGAGGACAGCCAAGAACTAACTGCATTCTCCACTCCTACAGGTCATTATCACTTCCTCCGTATGGCATTTGGATTACGATCTTCCCCTATCACGTTCTCAAGGCTCATGACTAATATCTTTAGAGGTCTCATAGGTAATGCACTTATGGTGTACTTAGATGACGTAATCGTCATGTCTAAAGACGTGGATACACACTTGAAAAGACTTGATGTAGTACTTGGTAAGCTTGAAGAAGCCAATTTAAAGATCAAACTGTCAAAATGTCAATTTTTCAGATCAGAAATTAAGTTTCTTGGTCACGTAGTCACTCCTAGAGGGGTTACGACTGACCAAAGTAAAGTAACTGCAGTACTAAATTTTCCAACTCCCAAAACTGCTGATGCCGTAAGATCCTTTGTGGGCTTAGCAGGTTTTTATAGATCTTTCATTGCCAATTTTTCTTCCATAGCTGTTCCTCTAACTGAGTTGCTTAAGAAAGATGCTCCTTTTGTTTGGACCTTCCGTCAAGAAAGAGCATTCCAAACTCTAAAAGAAAAGCTAACTTCTGCTCCAATTTTGAAATTTCCAGATTTTTCTAAGCCTTTCTATCTGACAACTGATGCTAGTTCAATTGGCATAGGTGCCGTACTAGCTCAGAAGACCGATGGCAAGTACAACGCAGTTGCATTTGCTAGCCGAGTCCTTACGAAGGCTGAACGTAATTATACAGTAACTGAGCAAGAAGCTTTAGCAATAGTATGGTCTTTAAAGCACTTCCGAGACATTATTTATCAGTACTCTGTTCATGTCTTGACAGATCATGCTCCACTGATACCCTTATTCCAGAACAAACAACCTACTGGAAGGTTAGCTAGATGGACCTTGACTATCCAAGAGTTCAATCCCACCTTTGAGCATTTACCTGGCAAGTCAAATGTAGTCGCAGATGCCTTATCGCGACATGTTAGTATAGTAACTGCAGACCCTCCATTTAGTGCTGAAGATGTAAAGAATGCTCAACGAACAGATCCCATGCGGTCTGGTGTGATTCGATTCCTGCTCCAGGAAGATCTTATTCTGACTGTGAAGCCACCAGCTCCCATTAGTGACTTTCTCATGAACCAAGAATTACTGTATCGAACAGCAGAGTTGGGTACTCCAAGCAGAAGAGTATACCAGTTAGTAATTCCACAGTCACTAGTGAATGTAGCCTTACAGCTAGTTCACGATGTACCAGGTGTTGCACACCCTGGTATGGATCGTTCAGTAAAACAAGCCAGATTGAAATACTTTTGGCCTCGTATGGCAACTGATATTTCTGAGTATGTTAGGAAATGTAGTGTCTGCATGCAACATAAAGGCAATGCTAATGGTCCTAATCCAATCCAAGTGTATCCGACTACTAGCGAACCTTGGGAAAGAGTTGCGCTAGATTTGTTAACTAATTTCCGATGTTCCCTCCAAGGTAACAAACATCTGTGTGTTATGGTAGACCATTTCACCAGATATTGTGAGTTAGTTCCTATTGCAGATAAGACTGCCGAGACAGTAGCTAAAGAGTTTAAAGAACGCATTATCTGCAGGCATACCATCAGTTACACAACCCAGGGCAACATGGGTTTAGAACAGGTCGCTCCTGTCTGTCTCAACTATTGGACCACTACGACAAGGTCCTAAATGCACTAGAAGACAAAAAGAATGCAGATGTAATATATACAGACTTTGCAAAAGCCTTCGACAAGTGTGACCATGGCGTAATAGCGCACAAAATGCGTGCTAAAGGAATAACAGGAAAAGTCGGTCGATGGATCTATAATTTCCTCACTAACAGAACACAGAGAGTAGTCGTCAACAGAGTAAAGTCCGAGGCAGCTACGGTGAAAAGCTCTGTTCCACAAGGCACAGTACTCGCTCCCATCTTGTTCCTCATCCTTATAACCGACATAGACAAGGATGTCAGCCACAGCACCGTGTCTTCCTTTGCAGATGACACCCGAATCTGCATGACAGTGTCTTCCATTGCAGACACTGCAAAGCTCCAGGCAGACATCAACCAAATCTTTCAGTGGGCTGCAGAAAACAATATGAAGTTCAACGATGAGAAATTTCAATTACTCAGATATGGTAAACATGAGGAAATTAAATCGTCATCAGAGTACAAAACAAATTCTGGCCACAAAATAGAGCGAAACACCAACGTCAAAGACCTGGGAGTGATCATGTCGGAGGATCTCACCTTCAAGGACCATAACATTGTATCAATCGCATCTGCTAGAAAAATGACAGGATGGATAATGAGAACCTTCAAAACTAGGGAGGCCAAGCCCATGATGACACTCTTCAGGTCACTTGTTCTATCTAGGCTGGAATATTGCTGCACACTTACAGCACCTTTCAAGGCAGGTGAAATTGCCGACCTAGAAAATGTACAGAGAACTTTCACGGCGCGCATAACGGAGATAAAACACCTCAATTATTGGGAGCGCTTGAGGTTCCTAAACCTGTATTCCCTGGAACGCAGGAGGGAGAGATACATGATTATATACACCTGGAAAATCCTAGAGGGACTAGTACCGAACTTGCACACGAAAATCACTCATTACGAAAGCAAAAGACTTGGCAGACGATGCACCATCCCCCCAATAAAAAGCAGGGGTGTCACTAGCACGTTAAGAGACCATACAATAAGTGTCAGGGGCCCGAGACTGTTCAACTGCCTCCCAGCACACATAAGGGGGATTACCAACAGACCCCTGGCAGTCTTCAAGCTGGCACTGGACAAGCACCTAAAGTCAGTTCCGGATCAGCCGGGCTGTAGCTCGTATGTTGGTTTGCGTGCAGCCAGCAGCAACAGCCTGGTTGATCAGGCTCTGATCCACCAGGAGGCCTGGTCTCAGACCGGGCCGCGGGGGCGTTGACCCCCGGAACTCTCTCCAGGTAAACTCCAGGTAAGTCCCTAGTAACAGATAATGGAGGTGAATTCTGTAATGAAATTCTTGAAAATTTGTGTACCTTGTACAAGATCTCTAAATCCACCATTGTTCCTCATCATCCTGCCAGCAATGGGTTAGCGGAACGAACCAATAAGAAAGTACTTGATGTATTGAGAGCCACTATCAATCCCAATAGTGAAACTTGGGATGAAGTTATACCTGATGTGCAGTGTGCTATAAATTCTGCTTACAATGTTTCTATAGGTGACACTCCACATTATGCATTGTATGGTGTAGATAAACGTTTGCCTTATGAGTTGTTATATTCTAATCCGAAACCAAATTACAACCCTGATGATTTCGTAGCAACTCGTACCAGCTTAGCTCAAAGTGTTTTTAGAAGAATCCGTGAAACACTTCATAAATCAACAGCTGAATTTACAAGAGTCGCAAATACTCGAGTAAAGCCATCCAAAATCAAAGTAGGTTCGAGAGTTATGCTGACTAATTTTAACAAAACGTCTGCAATGCCAAAGCTTGATCAAAAGTTTGTTGGTCCTTATCGCGTAGTTGAACATATCACTGGTAATAAGTATAAGGTTAGAGAGATTAGTACTGGTCAGTATAAAGAATCGCATTTGGATCATATGAAGTTAGTATGTGATGATAATGATGTTCCAACCCAGACTAATGTGACAGACTCTGACAATCCTCCTGATCCTGTACTCTCTTCCTCTGATACTCAGTCAGATGATCAACCTGAATGTCGTTATTCCCTACGTACACGACAGGTATTGAGAAATCCTCAAGTATCATTTGTAACTTCCAATTCAGATTTGCCTCAAATACAGCATGAGTTAGCCAATGCTACAGAGTTTGATCCCCCTAGAGATGACACCCATTCTGCATATGCCAATCTTACCCTAGCAGAGTTGGGGTTAAATGTAAATAACCTGTATAGATGAATAATTACAGTATCAACTTATCAGTGTTCAAGAATTTTTTTTTTGTGTTCATGTTCTCTCCGCATTCTGAGAGTTAACAGTTAGATTTGCGTGCACCGAATCTGCCTTTCTGTTAAACACTCTTTCTTTGTATATATTCCTTCCTCAGAATCCGTAGATCACATGAATACAGATCGATCGATCAAAATTTTTGTTTTTATCACTTGTAATCTCAACGTTGAGTTCGTTGTTCATTTGTTGAGTTTTAAGTTGTACTATAGTATACCTTGTATTACATTACAGTTCAGTTACGTAAGCTTTCATTCCAATGTTCTACTTATGTATCTATAATGTTTCATGTTGTGTACTTTGACATTGTATAGAATCAGCCCAAGCCGTATACCTGCCATCTCTAGTTCGTATTAGTTGTATGTCGGGACGACATACGTTAGCGTCGCCGAGCTCTCAGCAGTAGTAACCAGTTACCAGTCTCAGTAGTAGTAACCAGTTACCAGTAACCTGTCCGTTGACTCAACGACCAACCGTCTTGAGTCACGGTCTGTGCTGAGCTGACACTATTTTCAAAAGACCCACTACGGGGTACTGGCCAGCCGGCTAGTCAGTATTACGAGTGTGAGCAAGGAGATAGGTAACGGCTGCGGGCTCTGTCCACATAACAGTAATTATACGTAAGACCAGCCTACGTGAGTATTTCTACCCTAATCCACGTATCGAACTCCCACATGATAGCTGTTCTATTTATATTTAAAAATAAAAAAGAAGACTGTTCTTTTTCGACTCTGTTTCCCCATTAGTCTTGTAAACCTACATTAATGGTTTTCTTGAAATGAAAGTAAATGCGATGTACCAGTGCATTTTTTCTTGTGTAATTCCTTTGGTTATTGCAGTAGACTGATGCATTTGATGCAAAAGATTTTTACCATGCATGTTAATAAAATAGGCCTATAACTTAAGAAGGGTTTTCCCCTGTCATCATTTTAAATATTGGTGCAAATTTGGAATTTGTCTGCCACTTTACAGTCATGTAATACAATCACAAGTTTTTTCCTACACAGCTTAGTCCTGTTGTACATTCCAATAAAACCCTGGGTTATGTCACGTCTTGTCCTGGTACTTCAGTTTGTCACTGTCCAGTGACAGCATTCTTATTTCTTTACTTTAATAGGCTGCATGTCAGTTGGCTGTTTGGGGGTTCAAGTTCACTTTTATTACGGTACAGAATATTCCTGTAAATACACTGAAATTTTATACAGTACATATTTGGTATTGCAGATATTACCTCCTCAGAGCCACCAGTTTTGTCACCGGCTTCATTTCTTCTTATACTGTACTGTCTCACATTTCGTTTGTTTTTGACAAGCTGCAGAATATTTGGATCTGGCTTTATGCTGATTGGCTCTGTGCAGATTCACTTATATATGGCATCACTATTATTATCAGAAATTTGCTATATGTGGTAAGCATTCACTTTTATGTAATCAGAGCGGGTGGTCACTATATGCATATCGTTCTTATGCAATCAGCCATGTCCGGTACTTTTTGATTTTTTAACAATATCCCTTAAAATAGGGAATAGGTGGTAAGTTACTAAATGCTGTAAAGAGTTTTTATGAGGGTAGTGAGGCTCAGGTTAGGGTGTGTAGGAGAGAGGGAGATAACTTCCCAGTAAAAGTAGGTCAAATACAGGGATGTGTAATGTTACCATGGTTGTTTAACATATTTATAAATGGGGTTGTAAAAGAAGTAAATGCTAGAGTGTTGGGGGAAGGGGAGGGATTAAATTATGAGGAATCAGATACAAAATGGGAGCGATATAGTTACTGTTTGATGATGATATTGTGCTTTTGGGAGATTCTAAAGAAAAGTTGCAAAGGTTAGTTGACGAGTTTGGGAGGACGTGTAAAGATAGAAAATTTTAAGTGAACATAGATAAGAGTAAGGTGATGAGGGTACCAAATGATTTTGATAAAGAAAAATTGGATATCACATTGGAGGGAGGGAGTATGGAAGAAGTGAATATTTTCAGATATTTGGGAGTTGACGAAGGATGAGTTAACCATAGAATTGATGAAGGAAAAAAGGTGAATGGTGCGTTGTGGTATCTGTGGAGACAAAAAAAAAAGTTGTCCATGGAGGCAAAAGAAGGAATGTACAAGAGTATAGTGGTACCAGCACTCTTATATGTGTATGAAGCTTGGGTTGTAAATGTTGCAGTGAGGAGGCTGGAGGCAGTGGAGATGCTGTGTCTAAGGGCAATGTGTCATGTAAATATTATGCAGAGAATTTGTAGTGTTGGAAACTAGGAGGAGGTGTGGAGTTACTAAAAGTATTAGTCAGAGGGCTGAAGAGGGATTGTAAAGTGGTTTAGTCATTTAGAGAGAATGGAACAAAGTAAAGTGACTTGAAGAGCATATAAATCTGTAGGGGAAGGATGATGGGGTAGGGCTCGTCCTTGAAAAAGTTGGAGGGAGGGGGTAAAGGAGGTTTTGTGGGCAAGGAGCTTGAACTTCCAGCAAGCATGCATGAGCATGTTAGACAGGAGTGAATGGAGATGAATGGTTTTTGGGACCAGACGAGCTGTTGGAGCAGGGTAATATTTTGTGAAGGGATTCAGGGAAATCAGTTAGCCAGACCTGAGTCCTGGAAATGGGAATTACAATGCCTGCATTTTAAAGGAAGGGGGGGGATTGGGATATTGGCAGTTTGGAGGGATTTCTAAACTGTCATATCTGAGCGCCTCTGCAAAGACTGATTATGTATGAGTGATGGTGAAAGTGTTGAATGATGACGAAAGTTTTTTCTTTCTTTTTGTTTTTTTTTTCATTTTGGGTCACCCTGCCTCGGGGAAACGGCCGACATGTTAAAAAAATAAAAATCCTTTAAAATAAACCTTAAAGGAAAGGCTAACAGATCAGGGTGTGGTAAATTCAATTTGCCTTTTGTGAATGAAATGTTATGGATGGTAGCTCCAATTTCTTGGATCAAGAGCCCTTCAAGGTATCAAGGATGAATGCCATAAATGCCTGACACTGTTAACGTCCACCTTTGTTGTGTGTGGGTCATGACCTATCTACATCAAAAAGCAAACTTAGTTGCCGTTCAAACACATTGCAGAGATGGTTGGCACATCCACAACACTAGCAGTGTTGACAAGAACGCAGTTAGTGTGGGCTTTGTGATGTGCTAATTTATTGCTTGCTGAATATTCTCGCAACAGTGGAATGTGTGCCTGCCGATGCTACTCATACAGGGCTGTCACCCGTACATGCGATGAAATTTTTTAATTATATTCATTGGGCCATACAATGCCTGGGGAATGGGAGATAATCAAGTTTGATCTGATTAAGGGAAGGACAGCTTCTATTCTTTTTTTATCAAGAGCCCTTCACCAGCATCCAGGCAATTCCCTTGCAGGCGATTTCATTAACATGATTTAGCTTTTATTGGTAAACATTTATTTATTCAGTGGTCACGTGTGGTCATACCTGTCCTGACCTGTCTGGGTATTAACGTGGTGTGTTACCAAGCACCATGACTTGTTGTAGTGTTTCAGAATCTCAGGTTCAAGTGTTGAAGAAGGAGGTTCTACTTCTTCAGGCCCCTCAAGGAAGGTTCCTTGATGTTGGTGAGGGGCTCTTGATTTAGGGAATTGGATCTGTGCTCCAGTTCCCCGAATTAAGCCTGAATGCCTTCCACATTCCCCCCCAGGCGCTGTATAATCCTCCAGGTTTAGCGCTTCCCCCTTGATTATAATAATAATACTTCTTCAGGAGGAAAATAGGAGGCTGAAGCTTCGCCTACATGTGTTTGGGAGTGAGTGTGAGATAGTTGGTGCTGGTAAGGAGGAAATGCTTACCACCAGTGAGAGTGGCAGCCGCTTTAAGTGGCAAGTGGTTCACAGTTCAGGAAGAAGAAAGATAAGGAGGGTTAATAAAGAAGATGTGAATGTAGGAAATCGATTCTCTGTTCTCCAAGATGAGTGTACTTCAGTGGTTAGTGAGGTTAAAGGTACCTCTGACTCCCTGCTAATCAGGTAAGAATATTCTGATTGTGGGAGACTCTCAGGTAAGATATATGGACTGTGCTTTTTGTAACAGAGATGGAAAAGTCAGACAGAGAGTATGCCTCCCACTAGTTGGTGTTGGTGACATAGTCAGCAGGTTGGATAATATTATATCAGGTAATGGGAATAAGCCCATTATCTGTTTTAGTGCTGGTGGAAATTATATTGGGAAGGGCAGGAGACATGAGCTACTGGATAAGTATAGGTCAGCCATAGAAGTAGTCAGGTCTAAGGGAGGAATCCCAATCATATGTAGCATCTTGTCTAGAAAGGGAGTGGGCAATGAATGGATGTCTAGGGCAATTGGTATAAACTGCTGGCTAGACAGGTACTGCAAGGAACTTACAATCCCATTCATTGATAACTGGAACAAATTCTATGGCAAACATGATATGTATGCAAGGGATGGGGTTCATCTCTCTGGGGCTGGAGTGGTTGCATTAGCCAATTCGATTGAGGGGGTAATTGATGACTTGTCTAGGGCTTTAAACTGATAGATTATAGAGGTATGGGTGTTTGTGTGAACGATCAGGCTGCAGTATCATTGTTGGAAACAGCAGATATTACCAGGATACCTCAAGGATATGTTTAAAACACAATATTCAAAATAAAGTTCCTAATAAAGGCAAAGCAACTGATCAACAAACAAAGAGAGATAGTAGAGGGCAACGAGTGACTAGCTCCCTTAAGATTTATTATACAAATAGTAGGAGTCTAAGAAATAAGATAGATGAGCTAAGATTACTCGCAAATGTAGGAAATATAGATATTATTGCTATAACTGAGACCTGGTTCAACCTGAAGGATAGAGAAATGCCTTCTGAATGCAGCATAGGTGGCCCGGTGGCCTGGTGGCTAAAGCTCCCGCTTCACACACGGAGGGCCCGGGTTCGATTCCCGGCGGGTGGAAACATTTCGACACGTTTCCTTACACCTGTTGTCCTGTTCACCTAGCAGCAAATAGGTACCTGGGTGTTAGTCGACTGGTGTGGGTCGCATCCTGGGGGATAAGATTAAGGACCCCAATGGAAATAAGTTAGACAGTCCTCGATGACGCACTGACTTTCTTGGGTTATCCTGGGTGGCTAACCCCCCGGGGTTAAAAATCCGAACGAAATCTTATCTTATCTTATCTTATCTTAAAGGGTTATAAACTATTCCATACTGATAGGGTCAACAGGAAGGGTGGTGGAGTGGCAATGTATGTCAGATATAATTTAAATTGTTGTGTTAGACATGATATAAGATTAGAAACATCGGACACAGAATCTGTTTGGCTACAGTTTCTCGAGGGGTATGAAAAATTAATTTTGGGTGTGATATATAGGCCCCCAAACCTTGATAGGGAGTGCAGTAAGCTGTTGTGGGACGAAATTCATAAGGCATCTAGATATGAAAATGTTGTGTTAATGGGGGATTTTAACTTTAGACAAATTGATTGGAACAATATGACAGGAAATCTTGAGTCTAGTGACTTTCTTGATACGGTTCAGGATTGCTTTTTAGAACAGTTTGTGACAGAACCAACTAGAGGAAACAATCTGCTTGACTTGGTTCTTGCCAACAAAGATTCACTAATTAATAATCTTGAGGTTAATGATGAGCTTGAGGAAAGTGATCACACATAATTTAGTTTCAATATATTATGGATTTACCCAGTAAACGGCAATCAAGTCTCTGTCCCAGACTTTCAATTGGCTGATTTCATGGGACTGAAAAATTACCTGGGTGGGCTAAATTGGGATGATCTGACTATGGGTCAGGTAGCTGGTGTTGGTTGCCAATATGACGTTTTTCAGAGCATAGTTCTAGCTGCTCAGTCAACTTTTGTTCTGAGTAGGGAAATTAGATCTAACAAAAATTATTCCAAATGGATGAACAATAGATTAAAACATCTCACTGGTCAAAAGAGAGGCATTTTTAGGCGTATCAAAAGAGGGGATGGGCAGTTAAGAAATCAATATATTTAATTAAAGAGAGAAATAAAAAATGGAATAAGAAAAGCAAAAAGGGATTATGAGGCTAAGGTCGCAAGGGATTCGAAGACTAACCCAAAAGGGTTCTTTCAGATATGCAGAAGTAAGATTAGAGACAAGATAGGCCCACTTAAGAGTAGCTCAGGTCGGATCACTGACAGTGATAAGGATATGTGTGAAATTTTCAATTCTTACTTCCTCTCAGTTTTTACTTAGGAAGATACTTGCGAAATTCCAGAAATAATAAATTATGTAGAACAGGACGATAATAAACTATGCACGACTGCAGTAATTAGTGACATGGTCCTCAGACAAATAGAAAAATTAAAACCTAACAAATCCCCAGGCCCTGATGAACTGTTTGCAAGGGTGTTAAAGGAATGTAAAGAGGAACTTAGCATACCTTTGGCTAATCTTTTTAACATATCACTACAAACTGGCATAGTGCCTGATAAGTGGAAAATGGCAAATGTAATACCTATTTACAAGGGGTGACAGGTCCTTAGCTTCGAACTATAGACCAATAAGCCTTACCTCCATAGTGGGAAAATTTATGGAATCAATAATTGCCAAGGCAATTCATAGCCATCTTGATAGGCACAAATTGATAAATGAATCTCAACACGGTTTTACTAAGGGGTGCTCCTGTTTTACGAATTTACTAACTTTTCTCGCTAAAGTGTTTGAAGAGGTAGATCATGGTAATGAATATGATATTGTGTATATGGACTTCAGTAAGGCTTTCGATAGAATTCCACATCAGAGAATTTTGAGGAAACTTAAGGCACACGGAATAGGAGGTTACCTGGAGGTTATTCCGGGGATCAACGCCCCCGCGGCCCGGTCCATGACCAGGCCTCCCGATGGATCAGGGCCTGATCAACCAGGCTGTTACTGCTGGCCGCACGCAGTCCGACGTATGAGCCACAGCCCGGCTGATCCGGCACTGACTTTAGGTATCTGTCCAGCTCTCTCTTGAAGGCAGCCAGGGGTTTATTGGCAATTCCCCTAATGCTTGATGGGAGGCTGTTGAACAGTTTTGGGCCCCGGAGGAGAAAGTTTTTCCTGGGTAGAGGTGTGGTTGACAAATAAGCAGCAAAGAGTTTGCATAAATGGGGAGAAATCAGAATGGGGGCAAGTCACAAGCGGTGTTCCACTGGGGTCAGTGTTGGGCCCCTTGTTGTTCACAATTTACATAAACGATATAGATGAGGGAATAAATAGCATCATAAGCAAATTTGCTGATGACACCAAAATAGGCCGTCCAATTCATTCTATTGAGGACATTAGTGCACTCCAGGATGATTTGAATAGACTGATGCAGTGGTCGGAGAAGTGGCAGATGCAGTTTGATATAGACAAATGCAAAGTGCTAAATGTTGGACAGGACAATAACCATGCCACTTATAAACTGAATAGTGTAGATCTTAATACTACTGATTGCAAAAATGATCTAGGTGTTCTGGTTAGCAGTAATCTGAAACCAAGACAACAGTGCATAAGTGTTCATAATAAAGCTAACAGAATCCTTAGCTTCATATCAAGAAGTATAAATAATAGGAGTCCTCAGGTTGTTCTTCAACTCTATATATCCTTGGTTAGGCCTCATTTAGACTATGCTGCACAGTTCTGGTCACCATATTACAGAATGGATATAAATGCACTGGAAAACGTACAGAGGAGGATGACAAAGTTGATCCCATGTATCAGAAATTTTCCCTATGAGGATAGACTGAGGGCCCTGAATCTGCACTCTCTAGAAAGGCGTAGAATGAGGGGGGCTATGATTGAGGTGTAAAAATGGAAAGCAGGAGTAAATAAAGGGGATGTAAATAGCGTGCTGAAAATATCCAGCCAAGACAGGACTCACAGCAATGGTTTGAAGTTGGAAAAGTTCAGATTCAGGAAGGATATAGGAAAGCACTGGTTTGGTAATAGAGCTGTGGATGAGTGGAACACACTCCCGAGTACCATCATAGAAGCTAAGACCTCGTGTAGTTTTAAAAATAGGTTGGATAAACCATACCACCTATATGCCCTCATGGGGAAAGGAGTGAGAATATGTTACCAAGCAAATCCACATTCGAGGGTGCAGTCGAGCTCAGTCTGATGAATGCATGAAACATGGATATAAGAACATAAGAACATAAGAAAGAAGGAACACTGCAACAGGCCTACTGACCCATGCGGAGCAGGTCCATGCCCCCCCCCGGATTAGACCAATGACCCACCCCCTGGATTATCCCAATGACCCACCCAGTCTGGTCATCCCCACTCAAGGATGGAGCACTGTACCAGACCCAGCAGCGCAAGCTAGTCAGGTCCAACTCACACCCCACCCACACCCACTCATGTATTTATCTAACCTATATTTGAAACTACACAACGTTTTAGCCTCAATAACTGTACTCGGGAGCTTGTTCCACTCATCCATAACTCTATTACCAAACCAGTACTTTCCTATATCCTTCCTGAATCTGAATTTTTCCAACTTGAAACCATTGCTGCGAGTCCTGTCTTGGCTGGAAATTTTCAGCACGCTATTTACATCCCCTTTATTTATTCCTGTTTTCCATTTATACACCTCAATCATATCCCCCCTAATTCTACGCCTTTCGAGAGAGTGCAGATTCATGACCTTCAGTCTATCCTCATAGGGAAGATTTCTGATACATGGGATCATCTTTGTCATCCTCCTTTGTACGTTTTCCAGAGCATTTATATCTCATTCTGTAATACGGTGACCAGAACTGAGCAGCAGTCTAAATGAGGCCTAACCAAGGATATATAGAGTTGGTGTGTAATATCAGACCAAGAGTGTGACTGGGAGTAAAAGGAGAATGTTCTTAGAGTTAGCTGTTGTGAGTAAGAAACCATTTGAACAGATTACCATGCATTCACCAGTGTGTGATATCGAAACTGGAAGACAGGAGGCGAAAGGTCCATAAATTGTGAAAGTCATTGGCCCATAAGTTAACTAAGAATGTATGCGATGTTCTCGGGAAACAAGAAACTCTCACAACTTAAGAGAAATCTGCTTACTTCAGCCTCAGTCAAAGATCCTCTTCAGAACATGAAGGTCTCTGACTGAGGGTAAAATATCTGAATCTATCTCTACAGTAGGGTTATTATTGAAAGAATTAGAGGTAAGACAGAGAGCAGGATTGCAGATGAGCAAGGAGGCTTTAGAGTAGGTAGGGGATGTGTAGATCTAGTGTTTACATTGAAGCATATGTGAACAGTATTTAGATAAAGGTAGGGAAGTTTTCATTGCATTTATGGATTTAGAAAAGGTATATGATAGAGTGGATAGGGAAGCAATGTGGCAGATGTTGCAAGTGTATAGAATAGGTAGTAAGTTGCTAAATGCTGTAAAGAGTTTTTATGAGAATAGTAGGGCTCATGTTAGGGTGTGTAGGAGGGAGATTACTTCCTGATGAAAGTAGGTCTTAGACAGGGATGTGTAATGTCACCATGGGTCACAATGTATATAATGTATATTACCTGTTCATATAATTTTATATTGCTTATATTTGCGATATTAGCTAAATCGTAAACATATTGCTTTATGTTATTATTTGACTTAGTTATATTATTAGATAGGATGTAACATTTATATATTCAGTGCTCATAGTTTGAGTGTTAAGTAGCTGACAGCATTGTCTAACTACTGTAGTTTTCACTTGGCTCATTATGCTGCCGGCTTCTGTGTTGCGGGGCAGCAGCAGTCTATGGAGAGTCATGTGATTTGGGGGGGGGAGGGGTGGACACACCTCACCTGGATTAGTCTGCCTGGCCTGCACCTCCTCTTGTCTGTTTGACGATCTTCTAACAAGATGTGCCTCTAGCTCTCCCTTGCTGGCCCTTGTTGGAAGATCGTCTCTGTCGCTTTCTTGTTGTTGGTTCTGTGTAACTCTGTTCACAGAACATGGTCTAGACTTGGTGATTTTTGACGTTGTACTGAGGTTGTGTGTCACATAGACAGTCTGAGAAACTCAGGTCCTGAGCTGTAGCTTCTGACCTAATTTGTATTGGTATTTGTGCACTGTCCCAGTCGGGGATTTTCTAATGCTGAACTTAGATTCAGTAGTATGGGAGTTTTGTGACTTTTGTGGAGGAGTTGCAGATGGTCCCTACTTAGTGTCATTATATTATCTCCTTGTTCCTGATTCTGTGTCGCTGTTGCTTGTTATATTGCTGTTTGGCTTAACAGTCGCTTTATTGTTCAAGCAAGCTGTTCTGATTGCCAGGTTGGTCAAGAAGTTAGTTTATGTGAGGACTTTTAGTCAGTCACTGGTTAAGTCCAGTCGAGTCTTGAGACATAGTGAGCTACTTAGAACACTTACACACAAACTTACTTGTATATATTTGTACTATGTTATTAAATGCTAACAATGTACCAGACAGTACTTAAAAGCCATAAGATGTGATATGAGCCTTCAGCTCTATACTACTGTATATGAGAGAAGTGTAGGAACTTGTATCCTATATTATATTCAGTTGATTAATTTAATTTACTTTGATAATATATGCCTAGACTGTGATGTAGTTCAGCTGGGCTTGTGAGGTCTCTGGGGAGACCTAATTTAACCAATTATATGGTCACACCTTGCCTTGGCAAACGTCTGTAGCCACGCCCACGTCTGAGGTCTTTTGTTCTTGACGCCTCAGACCTAGGCGTCAGGTCGTACACGTGGTTGTGGAGGGTGCTTGGACCACCATAAAAGCCCAAGGAAGAGCATGATCAAGAGATTCGAGCAGAGCTGCTGCTGGGGTGCAGAGCTCCTGAGCAGAGACTTCGAGCGGAGCTGCTGCTGGGGTGCAGGGCTCGGGAGAAGGCTGCTGAAGTCTCTGGAGGAGACTGTTGGAGACATTGGGCAGAGTACTGACTTGGAGCAGTACTCGTGCTGTGTAGGTCTTGGGACCTGGGGCTTAGTTTCTGTAGTGAACTGCCCTCTGAACTATATTGTAAGTTACATTCATTTTGGTCAAGTTGATTGTATTTCCCTGTCTCACTGCTTATGTGTACCATCCCATTTATCTGAACCCCAATGATGTACTCCTGTTCCCAAATATATTATTGTACAAGGACTTAATAATAAACTGTGTTTGAGTAGAATAGTAATATTCACTGTCCCTGTTATTAGCTATTCCTATTTCTTATATTTTATTATGTTTATATATGAGTGAAGAATGGGCGAGGCATATGTTAGCGAGTAGTGTAGAGTTAATGAGAGTGTCGTGGTGGTCACCACTGACCTGTCATTACCTACCTACCTCCGCTAATCATCTCACTCCTACCACCTCGCCTCCCTCTCCCCTCCCTACATAATCCCTTACTCCCATATTCCCCACTTATATCCGATTCATTCCGATACCCCCTACATGACATGGTGTCTAAGCGGTGGTGGTTCTTATTATTTTTATAGTAGGAACCAGTCCCATGTGCCTTATTTTTGACTGCTCGGTTATACTTGTTATGCTACCATTTGCTACCACTTTTTTTGTTGTGTGTGTAAAGTTAAAGTAAATATCAATGTGATATTATAATCCTAGTGACCTTAACTGACCTTTTTTGACGGTGGGTCTAAATAATTGTTTGGGTGTAATATTATATTTGGGTGAGACTTTTGGGGGAAGCAATTACTGGCCGAAATTGAATATTTACAGAGGAATGAGAAGTCACCCAGCCCGCCTTGGAAGACTCACCCACAACTGTCACCCATTGAAGAGTTGCCTATGATTGCTGTCCACCTGATGTGCCCAGTCACCCAGCTGATGTGCCCCAGTAGATGTATTGCTGCCCTGGTCTGTCATCCAGTGTAGTGGGTGTCTGTCTGCATCACCCAGCCTCTGTGACCATTGCCTGCAGACCGCCAGTTACCCGCAGTTGCCAGGGATGGGTGACCGCACCTGCTGTTGATGACCTGAAGTGACCTCACCTCACCTAGAGCAACTGACCATAGCCTGCTACTGCTGATGTCGGCTGCTGTGATGCTGCTGAGATGCTGTAGCCGTGCTGCTATGCTGTGGCCGTGCTGAGATGCTGTAGCCGTGCTGCAATGCTGTGGCCGTGCTGTGTGCTGCTGTGATGTTGAGATGCTGTGGCCGTGCTGTGATGTTGAGACACTGCGGCCGTGCTGTGATGCTGGGACCATGCTGCGATGCTGTAGCCGTGCTGCGATGCTGTGGCCGTGCTGTGTGCTGCTGTGATACGGCCGTGCTATGTGCTGCTGTGATATGGCCGTGCTGTGATGATGGATATGCTGTGGCCATGCTGTGATGCTGCGATGCTGCCTAGCTCAAGAGGAGATGGCGGTGATGCTGCAGTGGTGTGTGAGGGATTCTGGCTGGTGTGCCAGGACAGGAGAATCTACTATGAAGGAGTTGCCATCCTCGGAGATGTGGAAGGATGTGAGCCGCGGAGATGGACTCCAGCTGCTGGGACCAGCCTGCTTTCAAGGGCGGCATGAAGGTGTGTCCTGCCTTGCTGGTCGACCTGTGCAACAGGTATGCGGGGATGCCCTGCCAGCCATGAGAGACAATTAAGAGTGTGAGATGTCCCCAGCCTACTTTGACTTGCCAGAAGTGTTAGTGTTACCTGTGTGAAATAAGGTGACCTTGAAAACGGTCCAGTGATTATGGCCGCCTTGTTTTATGAGGCCAGTGAATCCTAGTAGTGGCATAGGATAATGGAGGGTCTTAGCTGCGATGCCTGCCCTGTCTCGATTTTCAGATGTTGTAGTGTGCATGTGAAGTGTGCCGAAAATGCGACCTTGGTGGTCGTGAAGTGGTCCAGTTGCAGTTACTTGAAAGAATGCAACCCATTGGAGCAGTTTTCCACGCCAAGGAAGCCTAGAGAGGTTTGGCCCAATGGTTAACGTGCGAGGGTGACTAGCATTGGCTAGTGCATTTCTAGTAGAAGTAGGGAAGGCACTGGAGCCCGATATTTAGGTTTAAGGAGAAATGACGGGTAAGGAGGCTTTGCACCAGAGAGCGACTGTTATGCTGGCCAACTGCCAGGTGTACTGATTACGCTGCCTTGTGGTAGTTGAAGAGGTTGAGGGAAATATATGTAATTGAATAATTTTGTATTATGTATAATTTTGTCTTTGTATTGTAATAGAATTAAGGGGTTAGGATTAAAATAGTCTAATAACTAGGACAAATTGTCCTAGTTCTAAGGTATTTTAAATTGGGGGAGAAAGGGGGATGTGATGTAGTTCAGCTGGGCTTGTGAGGTCTCTGGGGAGACCTAATTTAACCAATTATATGGTCACACCTTGCCTTGGCAAACGTCTGTAGCCACGCCCACGTCTGAGGTCTTTTGTTCTTGACGCCTCAGACCTAGGCGTCAGGTCGTACACGTGGTTGTGGAGGGTGCTTGGACCACCATAAAAGCCCAAGGAAGAGCATGATCAAGAGATTCGAGCGGAGCTGCTGCTGGGGTCCAGAGCTCCTGAGCAGAGATTCGAGCAGAGCTGCTGCTGGGGTGCAGAGCTCCTGAGCAGAGACTTCGAGCGGAGCTGCTGCTGGGGTGCAGGGCTCGGGAGAAGGCTGCTGAAGTCTCTGGAGGAGACTGTTGGAGACATTGGGCAGAGTACTGGCTTGGAGCAGTACTCGTGCTGTGTAGGTCTTGGGACCTGGGGCTTAGTTTCTGTAGTGAACTGCCCTCTGAACTATATTGTAAGTTACATTCATTTTGGTCAAGTTGATTGTATTTCCCTGTCTCACTGCTTATGTGTACCACCCCATTTATCTGAACCCCAATGATGTACTCCTGTTCCCAAATATATTATTGTACAAGGACTTAATAATAAACTGTGTTTGAGTAGAATAGTAATATTCACTGTCCCCGTTATTAGCTATTCCTATTTCTTATATTTTATTATGTTTATATATGAGTGAAGAGTGGGCGAGGCATATGTTAGTGAGTAGTGTAGAGTTAATGAGTGTCGTGGTGGTCACCACTGACCTGTCATTACCTACCTACCTCCACTAATCATCTCACTCCTACCACCTCGCCTGCCTCTCCCCTGCCTACATAATCCCTTACTCCCATATTCCCCACTTATATCCTATTCATTCATTACCCCCTACATGACAAGACAACTTTGTTATTAATAAACTTATTAAATTTTAATTTCTTTAATTAGTAGCCTACCAGTTGTAATCCTGAAGCACTATTGAATCTTGCTAAATTCTAATGGATAATTGTTACAAAAACCCAGTAACAGACTGGACGCTAGAAGTGCAGTCCTTTCTAGTATTCACTGGAGATCTCTATTATTATTAGAAATCGCATTTTTTGTAACAGGTTGTAAGAGAAGTAAATGTTAGGGTGTTGGGGAGAGAGATGGGATTAAATTATGGGGAATTAAATACAAAATGAGAGTTGACACAGTTACTTTTTTGCTTATGATACTGAGCTTTTGGGAGATTCTAAAGAAAAGTTACAAAGGTTAGTGGACGAGTTTGGGAGGGTGAGTAAAGGTAGAAAGTTGAAAGTGAATATAGATAAGAGTAAGGTGATAAGGGTATCAAATTATTTAGATAAAGAAAAATTGGATATCTGTGGAGACAAAAAAGGTTATCTATGGAGGCAAAGAAGGGAATGTACGAAAGTATAGTGGTACCAACACTCTTGTATGGGTGTGAAGCTTGGGTTGTAAATGCTACAGTGAGGAGGTGGCTGGAGGCAGTGGAGCTGTCCTGTCTAAGGGCAATGTGTGTGGTGTAAATACACCTACCATCCAACTTACGACCGGGTTCGGTTCCGAGAAACCGGTCGTAAGTCGAAATGGTCGTAAGTCGAACTTTACTACTGAATATCAACAAAACATTTTTGTAATGACTTTATTTTATCGTTTTATTTTGGTATTTCATGTTTTACTTTACTTTTTATGTTGTTAGTACTGTATTTTATACTGTAAAGTTTAGGATAAACACTGTGTACGACACAAATAGTTGTTTATTTCCCAGAAATTTGGCATAAAAAACACGGTCGTAAGTCGAGTGGTCGTAAGTCGAGCAGGTCGTAAGTCAGATGGTAGGTGTATTATACAGAGAATTTATAGTGTGGCTGAAGAGGGGTTGTTGAGGTGGTTTGGTTATTTAGAGAGAATGGGACAAAATAGAATGACTTGGAGAATGTATAAATCTGTAGGGTAAGGAAGGTGGGGTAGGTGTCGTCCTCGAAAAGGTTGGAAGGAGGGGGTAAAGGAGGTTTTGTGGGCAAGGGGCTTGGATTTCCAGCAAGTGTGTGAGTGTGTTAGATAGGAGTGAATGGAGATGAATGGTTTTTGGGACCTGACAAGCTGTTGGAGTGTGTGAGCAGGGTAATATTTTGTGAAGGGATTCAGAGAAATCGGTTAGCTGGACTTGAGTCCTGGAAATGGGAAGTACAATGCCTGCACTTTAAGGGGAGGTTTGTGATATTGGCAGTTTGGAGTAACTATCTAAACTGTCGTATGTGGGTGCCTCTGCAAAGACAGCGATTATGTATGAGTGATGGTTAGTGTTGAATGATAATGCAAGTTTTTTCTTTCTTTTTGGGTTTTTCTTTCTTTTGGATCACCCTGCCTTGGTGGGAAACGGCAGACGTGTTAAAAAAAAAAAGAAATCTCTACCCGTGTTACACATTTCTGTTTAAGTGGCTATTTTGCATCACTCTGCATTACTCTGTGGCACTTTAATCTGAGCATAGAGTAAGGAATACATACCACTTTAAGAGAAGTAGAGTACAGTACTCTATCAGGATTAAAATAAAGAGTTATAGAAAAAACAAGTATAAAGTATGTTGATAGTTCAAGCACTAGCAAAATGATTCAGTCATATGGGGTGAAAACAAAATCTATTTTTTTGTAGTGGAAAATTATTATTACAACTGAATTAGAGTCCTGTCCACCTCTATATTAGTTCAGTATTGCATCAGTTCCAAATGAATATATATTTTCATCTCTACATGCCATTAATCAATCTCATATAAAACCAAAAATTAGAAACAGAAACACTTGGATGTGTATAAAATAATAATAATAATCATAACGTTTGAAATATAATACTTAATATTGTAATTACAAAAAATGCAAAATAACCACAGGGGTAGTTTAATGATATCTCTAGGTCTTTCATGTTGCAATCACATCAGAAGCTTGCAATGTTGCAGAAATGAGTAGGAAGTCCATGTAGATGCCTTCAGGGAAACTACTCTCTCCAGAATCGTTTACCTCAATCTGGTTATTTTGCATCTTTTACAACTCGTTTGCGATTACTGCATTACGAAAGTATATACATTTTAGTCTACTTTTTCCAGTGATTTTGCAACAGCCTTAACAGCTGAAGTGTGCTGCCCATCATTTCACTTGTTATTTTTTATAACTGTATGTACTACAATGGAGGGCACATCAAAATTACTCAACTCAGAAGATAGTAACATTAACAGGAAATTAAGGAAGACTGGAGCTTATATATCTAAGCAGTATGCATTAATTTATTGCATTTACATAGAATGAAGACTTACAAAATACTTGTACATTGATAAAAACCTCACATTTGTAGTAATATGCTATTTTCCAGCTATATTTCACTGACCTCATTTTTACTCCAGTTTCTGTCAATGTGAAACTATGAAATTATAGATGAAGCTATGAAAGCCTGTATAATTTATACAAAAATATATACTTAAGAATCATTTTCACCTTTCAAACAAGCCATTCACACACAGGGATTTAATGTACATACTATATATACTGGATTGTTATATACAAAGTTATAAAAGAAGTACGTTTCTGGATACACTATTTTCAATTATGGTGAGACTAGGGTGCACCGTTAATGTCTCTAAGCTCTCGATCATCGTGGCGAAGGTCACTGTGGTTGTCAGTTTCTGAAGTGTTGGATATTAGACGCTTGATAGATGTACGGGAGAACAAAGAAGAATGATCGTCTTGACGTTGGAAGGGCACATCTCTGCCAGTAGTACTGTCATTATCATCTTCTCTAATAAACCAGTTGCTGAAGTAATGCAGCTGCAGAGGGACATAAAAAAACATTAAATTTAGATTCCAAAAGCACAGTAAGCCTACTGTAAATCAATATCACTGTAAATCAATATCACTGCAAGGTGATTATTTTGTTGCTAAACACTAATTATCAAATACAGTGGACCCCTAACTTTCATGATTAATCCATTCCAGAGTCCGCTGAATGGCAAAATTCATGAATGGCAAAACCATTTGCCCCATAAGAAATAATGGAAATCCAATTAATCCGTTTCAGACACCCAAAAGTATTAACAAAAAATATTTTTTTTATAGACTTAATATAGATTTACATACAGAAAAAATGACAAATAAATATAAAGCACTAATAAAATGGATAAATGAACATTTAACACCACACTTATCTTTATTGAAGATTCTTGTTGGTGTATGGCAGACAGGTAGGAGGCGAGAGGGAGGCGAGTTTATTATGCTTCAATATGATGCTAATGTCATCTCTACGGCTTATTTATCTATCACAATTCATCTAATATGACATAATAAACAATATTAATAACATAGAAACATGATATATACTCTAGAATTAATAAAATATGTCATTCCGTATGTCATGAGTGGTGATGGTGTTGTTGTTGTTGGGTTTATAAGGGCCACTGAGAGAAGATGTACATATTAGTGGTGGTGGAGGCTGCATCAGAGGCCACCACCACTATTCACACAAACAATGTATGTAATTTATAAATAGGAGATATTTACACTTTAATACTTACTTCACAAACTCTGATGATACCTTCAGCCCTTTCTACCTCAATCTCTTGCTACCCTCTACCCTGCACTATCCCCTGCCCCGCTGTTTTCTGTAACCTACTGATCGCCCCTCCCCCCTTCTGTCGCCCAATACCCTCGCTTCCTTCCCTACCCTGCAGCGCTGTATAGCCCTTGTGGCTTAGCGCTTCTTTTTTGATTATAATAATAATTACACTTTAATTTATAAATAAATACTAACACTTACCTTGGAGGAGATGTTAGTTTAATTAGTTACAGTGGGACCTCAAATTTCAAACGTATTGCTTATCGAACTCTTCGAAAATAGAACCCTTTTTTCAAACCAACTTTGTCCCTATTATCGAACTCACCCCTATTTTCGAACCGCCGGGTACCAGACCTGTTCGGCAGCCCGCTCTGTCCATGTCCCCATGCAGGCGCTGTGAGCCAGTCTGGTTTTGTTGATGCTTGAGTGAACACTAACCTGTGATCTCATTCAAACATTTTACGATTATTTCATTGTGTTTAGTGCTTGTGGGACTGTGAAATAAGCTACAATGGGAGCAATGAAACTTGCTAGCGGTACCCCTGTGGTAAAGAAAGTGAGAAACACCATAGATGTGAAGAAGGAAATAATACAGAAGTGGAATGATGCCCAAGTGGAATGATGTCCAAATGTTTGTGGAGAAGTACCACCCTGAGCAAGCTGAAACAAGCCATCTTTGCAACAAGTTCGGTGACAAGACCATGTCCCATTTTAGGGAAATTTTAAAGAGGCACCAGAAACAGAGGACTGTGGACAGTTATTTTGAGAGACAGGGGTCCAGTGACTCTCAAGCTGGTCCTAGTGGCATTAAAAGACAGAGAAGGGAAGTAACCCCAGAGAGGGCTTTACCTGAAGTCCTCATGGAGGGGGATTCTCCTTCCAAACACTCACCCCAACTCCCTCTCTCCTCCTCCCTATCTTCCAGATGCCATCACCAATCTTCAATAAAGGTAAGTAAAATGTTATTTTATATGTTTATTTAAATTTATTAATACATAATTGAACACCATATTTGTTATGTGTATGTAAAACTATAATTAATCTCTATAAAATGTATTTTTTGTGAACATTTTTGGGTTTCTGGAATGGATTAATTGTATTTCCATTATTTCTTATGGGAAATATTGCTTCGCTTTTCAGACTTTTCGAATTTAGAACTAACTCCTGGAACGGATTAAGTTCGATATTTGAGGTTCCACTGTAGTTTGATGGAGGAGATGCTGGCAGAAGTTTAGGGTGGTGGAAAATAGCAGGGTGGCATATGTTCAGTGGCCCTATACACCTCCAACAACATTGGAGAGTTACTTTCGTGTCTTTTTCTATCTCTTAAACACTTAACTTACTTGCTACTCTGTTAATGCTACACTTTATCACTCACTGGCACTATAGCCTTTATCAATACATATCGTAGAATCACTGAATCACTGAAGAAGGCACATTCTTCCATCTCTCTTCCTCCTCCACTCTGGTACTTTGCTACAAGTTTTTTCTTGAATTCTATTGTGTTTCTTTCCTTCTTTACCAAAGGGCTGGCACTATGAGCTTTCTTTGGGCCCATGGTGACTTATTCAGCAGTTGCAAGCACAAAAAAAATGGATTATTATGAAATGCATCATATGAACCCGTGGGGTGGTGGTCACTCACCCACAAATCATGCCACACCGACTCTCTGAATGTTGTGTGGGAGCCTTTGTGTACGCCTGGCCGCTCCCAGCTGCAGAGACATGTCCTGTATGACGGACGGATGACGAGGCTAATCACGAACCGCGAGGCTATGTTTTGACAAAAAAAGTTGCCGAAAGTCGGATTTCACAAAAGTTGCAGCCGCCGAAATGCAGGGGTCCACAGTACAGCTTTTAATAATTAAAATTAAAAGAAGAAAAGCATGATATTCTTAAAGAGCTCTCATTAAGTAAAATTAGTATAGTTCTGCATTCACTCATTCATTATACAGTTATTCGTATGCTGCAGTTATGAATTACTCTAGCAGTTGTTTTCTGATGTTACATTACAACTCCTTGGAAACACAGCTTTTATGTCTTGTGTGATCGTGTGCCTTGTATGCTGAAGAATACTGTAAGTACAGCCTCTCTTCTGCTATGTACTCATTTACTGACAACTTGGACTTAGGACGGGCTCTCTGTCCAGTATACATACCTAAATAATGTATATTAGAGCTGATTTCCTCTATTCTATTAATTACAATATACAGTACACTACTGTATAAACATTTAAAAATATACTAAAAATGTTATAAATGGTGCATAGGTGACATTAAAACAATATGAAAGATGGCTGACACAAACCCTTGCTTAGCGATGAATTCGTTTACCAACGTGTTCTCAGGAACAGAACTCTGTCGTTAAGTGAGGAGAGGCATGTAAAGTTTCATGAAACTGCAAAAGCATGATCGCAGACAAATCACAAAATGGGTGGAGGTCAAACCCATGGCACATTGGAGGTCGAACCCATGGCACAGTGGAGGTACGAACACATGGCACAGTGGAGAGTGAACCCATGGCACAGTGGAGGTTGAACCCATGGTACAGTTGAGGTCGAACCCATGGTACAGTGGAGGTCGAACCCATGGTATGTTGAAGGTCGAACCCATGGCACATTAGAGGTCGAATCCATGGCATGTTGGCCTGTGAGTTTTAGTACACACCTGCCATGGGTTCAAACCCCACATGTTTTCTGGTTTATAGTACAGTAGTCTCCCTGTATCCGTGGGGGATATGTTCCAAGACCTACTGCAGATACCCGAAACCGTGGATAGTAGCAAACTTCATATGTAAGTCGCATTTCATTTACATACATACCTATGATAAAGTTTAATTGATAAATTATGCACACTAAGTCAAGAATTAGCACTTTTTCACTGATGGGAAGCACTTCACAGCTTCTCTAAGTCTTTGAAGAACTGTGAGCATCACTACTTTTGTGGTTTAGGGCCATTATTAAGCAAAATTAAGAATTATTTTCAAGTCATGGTAAACTGTGGATAACTGAAACTGCAGAAACCAAGTGTATAGTTACTGCTTTGATGCTGTATGTTGTACAGTAGAACCTCGGTTCTAAAGCCAAATTAGACGAAAACTGAAGCAATATTTCCCATAAGAAATAATGTAAATCCAATTAATCCGTTCCATACACCCAAAAATATTAACAAAAAATACATTTTATAGAGAATAACTATAGTTTTACATACAGAAAACAATGAGAAATAAATATAAAGAACTAATTTAAATGGATAAATGAACATTTAAATCAGCTTTATCTTTATTGAAGACTTGGTGTATGAAAGGCGACGAGGAGGGAAGAGGGAGGAGAGTTTATTGTTTGGAAGGGGAATCCCCTTCCATAAGGACTTCATGTATCAAGTCCCTACCCAGGGTTACTTCCCTTCTTTGTCTTTTACTGGCACTAGGACCAGCTTGAGAGTCACTGTACCCCTGTCGCACAAAAAATCTGACCAGAGAGGTCTGTTTCTGGCGTCTCTTTAAGATTTGCCTAAAATGGGACACAGCATTGTCATTGAACTTGTTGCAGACATGGCTTGCAACAGCTTTGTTAGGGTGGTATTTCTCCACAAAACTTTGCACCTCACTCCACATTGCACAAATGTCCTTAATCACTGAAGAAGGCACATTCTCCCCTCTCTCTTCCTCCTCCTCTGAAGTAATTTCTTCAGCTGCAATCTGTTGCTGTTAAAGTTGAAGGTGTTGCAGCTCTTCAATGGAAATAAATGGTATAAAATACCGACACAATGGAAACATAAACACACATGCAGTATAATGTGATCCTTTATTGACTACGTTTTGCCCACACAGTGGGCTTTTTCAAGTCACAAACAGATCTACCTGGGGTGGAAGGGATGCATCCCTTCCACCCCAGGTAGATCTGTTTGTGACTTGAAAAAGCCCACTGTGTGGGCGAAACGTAGTCAATAAAGGATCACATTATACTGCATATGTGTTTATGTTTCCAGCTCTTCAATGGTTAGCTCTTCCCTGTGGTCATCCACCAACTCTTCCACATCCTGGCCACTCCCATGGACTTCCCCAAAGCTACAGCAGATTCCACAACAGGCGTAGGGATGTCAGAGTCAGCCTCAAACCCTTCAAAATCCTTCTCTTGGGCACATTCTGGCCACAATTTTCTCCAAGCAGAGTTCATCATCCTGGAAGTCACTTCCTGCCAAGCTTTATCTATAAGGCCTATGCAATCGAGGATATTGAAATGATTCCTCCAGAACTCTCTTAGGGTCAATTCAGTGTCCGAGGTCACTTCAAACATTTCAAACTTTGAAACATTGCTTTGGTGTAGAGTCTTTTGATGTTTGAAATGACCTGCTGGTCCATGGGCTGGATGAGAGGAGTGGTATTAGAGGGCAAGAACTTCACTGTGATGAAACTAAACTCCTCCAACAATTGGTCTTCCAAGTCTGGAGGATGAGCAAGAGCACTGTTCATTACCAGGAGGCACTTGAGTGGCAATTTATTTTCCAGGGGGTATTTCTTCACACTCGGACCAAACACACTATTGACCCACTCAATGAAAATTTGTCTCTTGACCCATGCCTTATTGTTAGCCTTCCACATCACACACAATTTACTCTTGATGACATTGTTTTTCTTGAACACTCAGGGATTTTCAGAGTGATAAACCAGTAAAGGCTTCACTTTGAAATCCCCACTAGCATTTCCACAGAACAAAAGAGTTAGTCTATCCTTCATAGGCTTGTTTCCTGGCAGTGCCTTTTCCTCTTGTGTGATATAGGTCCTCTTTGGCATTTTCTTCCTAAAGAGGCCTGTTTTGTCACAATTGAAGACTTGTTGGGGGAGAAATCCTTCAGCCTCTACACACTCCTTGAATTCGTCAATGAATTCTTCAGCCGTATGTTTGTCAGAACTTGCAGCCTCGCCATACCTTAACACACTGCATATGCCAGATCGCTTCTTGCAGTTGCTGAACTAGCCTTTGCTGGCCTTAATTCACTAACAGCAGAACTCGTTCCAGGCATATTCTTTACGAGATCCACATGCAACTGCCTTGCCTTTTCACAAATTATCACTTCCACACCAACAACTTCTCAACATCTTCGATTGTCTGCGATCTCTGTTTCATTAGCACACTTACCCCTTTCACAACATCAGATTCCTTGATTTCTTTTTTCTTCGCCAGGATGGAACTGAACATTAATGAAGACTTCCTGTACAACCTGGCAAGATCGACCATACGTAAGCCACTGTCATACTTTTCTACAAGCCTTTCTTGAATTCTATCATGTTTCTCACCATCTTTATCAAAGGGCTGGCACTCGGAACTTTCTTTGGCCCCATGGTGGCTTATTTAGCAGTCACACTCAATAAACAAGCACAGAAAAAATCAATTATTACACAATGCTTCATACGAACGCACAGGGTAATGTTCACTCGACAAGAAACAAAACCAGACTGACTCAGAATGTGTGCGTGGGATGCTTTGTGTGGGCACGGGCGCGTGGACACATTCAGTATGTCAGACAAAAACCATGGTGATGAACGAAAACTGGTACAATATTTTGACGAAAAAAGTTGTCGAAAACCAAATTCGACGAAAACCAGGGTGAACGAAAACCAAGGTTCCACTGTATAATGAAATTTATACTGCTACCGAATACAAAAGCTCCCTCCCTAAGGCTAGATGAAACCAAGAAATTTATATACAGTAGACCGTCATTTAACACGGTAGTTATGTCCCTGAAAACGCCATGCTAGGTAAAAATCATATTAGACAGACTAAAGAACTTGTGGGAAAAACAGGGTTACATTCCTGGGAGCCCCCAAAAAGCCAAACAGCTTTTTTTAGACCAACAGATCTTACAAAAACATAAGTGAATGTGTAATTGTAGTTCATTGTCGTGATATATTATTTCTTAAGACTAAAAATGCAATAGAAATAATAGTATTTTTTACCTTAAATTGTGGGTAATGGAATGGTGTTTGTGGATGATTGTGAAGAGAGTGGATATGCATGGTGTGGCCCTACTGGGCTGAGGTGGATGGTTGTTGGTTGTCGCTAGAAGTCGATGGTTGAAGTTCTGGTACTGAAGCCGATGGTTGTATTGGAGTGTGCATAAATTCTGTAACGGATCTCTGGGCTCTTTTACCCTGCAGTACATTATACAGCTGATGGTAAAGCATCATCAGCTGGTCTAGACCCCATTTCAAAGCACTGCTTCTAGATTTATCAGGGTCCTCTTCAGTGAAAAAGTCTGCAACTTTACCAATAATATGGAACTGCTCATATAACTGCTGCAATGTTAACTGTTTTTCTTCAGGTTCTTCTTCATCTTCTTCTGTTATCTCCCTCCCTTGTATCTGTGCATCGAGCCCTGCCAACATTTCCACATTTCCTCTGGATTCCTGTCTTCATCATCTAAGAGTTCATTCACATATTTATTCATATCTTCAAAACAATCATCTGGTAACCTCCTTGCCAGTTGAACAATTTCCTGAACCTGACTCTCAAGCAAGGGAAAACCAGTGAAAGAATTAACTACAGAAGGCCATAACTTTCCCCAGCCTGCATTTAATATTGATTGGAGCACTTTATTCCATGCACTTCTAGCATAGGTGATAGCATCTGCAATGTTAAATTTATTCCAGAAGCTTGGTACTGGCAAGCTGGAGTCAGTCCATTGATGCAACTAGTTTTTTCATAACTTTTTTTTTGTGTGGTTACACTTGAATACCTTAATAACTCCCCAATCCAGTGGTTGAATTAGAGATGTATTTGGAGGTAAAAATACAACTTTTACATGTGGGGTCACATCCAGCAAAGCTTGTGGATCAGTACGGGAATTATCAAGAATGAAGAGAGCCTGAATGCAAAGTTCTTGCTGTGCAGGTAAAACTTGGTTTCAGGAATAAAGTTATGCTTAACCCTTTCAGGGTTTCGGACGTACTAGTACGGCTTACGCACCAGGGTTTTTGACGTACTAGTACGCCTAAATTCTAGCGCCCTCAAATCTAGTGAAAGCTGGTAGGCCTACATATGATATGAAAGAATGGGTCTATGTGGTCAGTGTGCACAGTATAAAAAAATCCTGCAGCACACTGTGTAATGAGAAAAAAAAACTATGACTGTTTTTGGATTAAAACAGTAACTTTGCACTGTATTTTCGTATGGTATTTATTGTTGTATTCTAGTTTTCCTGGTCTCATTTTATAGAATGGAAGACATATTACAGAAATTGAGATGATTTTGACTGGTTTTACAATGAAAAGTACCTTGAAATTGAGCTCAAAGTCCAGAAAATTTTTCGAGAAGGGCCTTCAAACTCAAAGGGTTAACCTTAAAAACCAAGACAGTGGACCCTTCAGTAGATAACGACAATGGCCATTTTTACATAGCTGTATTTTATTTTTCAAAAGCATACCGGGGTACTTTAATTGCAAAAATTTTGCTTTCACAAATTTTCCGCTTCTAAAAACCCGCTACCGATTTTCTCCGAAACGCTTTTCCCAATGTTGCGTTGTTCCTGAGCACGCCAATGTTCCGTACGGCCCCTGGCATTGTTACCAGCCAGCCTCCCGGTAACATCCAAGCATACATTGGAATATTTCGATATTACAGTTTTTCGGTGCTTTTTCTGGAAAATAAGGACCATGGGGCCCCCAAAAAAGCTTCTAGTGCCAACCCTGAAAAGGGTGAGAATTATAGGGGAAAAAAGAAAGATTTGAAAGGGTTTGGGGCTCTGGAAACTGGGCCCGGGTTTTTGGAATATTAAAACCCCTTTAAAGATTAAGGTGGTACAGTGGGGTTTCTGTCTTTGACGTCACCTCTGACTTCAGCTGGCTGCAACGTCAGCTGTGCTTCTTGACCCTTTTTGGTGGTTTTAGAAAATCAAAGAAACAATTAACAGAGGTTTGGACCCGATTTTAACCAAGTCCCGTGATCTCAAGCTGGGCTAATGCATTAGGGGTAATCAACTAGGATTTCAAACCCCAACTAATAAGTTCTCTAAACCCCGTAAAGGGAAAAATGCCTTCTTCCATTTAATTTAAACTTCAATAAAAAAAGGTTGTTTGAGAGATTTAAGTGTAGGTTAAAATTTAAAATTCAGTGTAAAAAATTTTTTTAAAAGCCAAAAACCTTTTTCATTACTCAGGGGAAAACATTACACAGTTCTATTTTAGCATTGGCTCTTCAATTAAAAGGTTTAAGGGGTACATTTATTATTTATAACTAGTTTGCCAACCCAAAATAAACTGCCATTACTCCTCTTCTTTCATCACCTCTCTTTTTAAAATTAATTTTCCAAATTGGTTAAATTATTTTTTTTTTTATCTTTTGGGTTGTCCTTTTAGCAACGGTTTTTGTTTCATTTTATCTTTGCGGTTTTTTTGGATACCGAATTTTCAGTCATCAATTACCTCTTGCAAAAGGATTAAAATCCTATAACCCGGGGCCACCTTGTTTTCTTTTGAATTTCTTTGTAATTCCTAGACTTACACGCTTCAACCTTTTCTTGCTACTTTCAGCAACACTCACATGCCTACTAGGTGCCATGATTGCTTGGCAGATTTAAGATATGGCAATTAAAATAAGTATCTAAACAAACACAGCGAGCTCCCAGAAGATCGTCCTACACGTGTATGAACCAAACTAAAGGCTGGGAGGGTGGTGAAGGTGGGTGTGGATGGCTCAGGGTGGCGGGGTTGGCGGTAGGCCTCCCCCATTGACTCAATGGTGTAGCCCACAGCCAATCCCGCGGGCGACTGCGGGCTCAAAATTTTTTCCCCTCTCACAAACTGAACCATGTTAAATTAATTTTACGAAGTGTTAAATAATATTGTGCCACAGTTCTTCATTCGTGCTATACCCGAATCATACCAAATAAACTCGTGCTAAATGATGGTCTACTGTACGTATAACTCTTGGTCTCCTAGACAACTCACAGTGAAACCTCGATTTAACGGACCTCAAATTGTCCATCACTGTTAAGGTCCACTGGGTAAATTGATTATGGCTTTAATGAACACAGTCGGTTCTTTAAAGAATTGTCCATTACTGCTATGGTTCACTGGATAATTATTTTTTTTCAGATTTAATGGGCAAAGTTCATTGTTTATAGAATTGTCCAGTACTGTTACGATCATGGGAAAACAATCTCATCATTTTGATTTAACCCGTAAACGGTCCAAACGTATATATACGTTTTTTCAACATTTGAAAGTATGTAAAAAAGTAGATCTTTTTGTTTTTTTACATTTGAAAATGTGTAAAAAAACTGATCTACTTTCTTTTGTTATATTTGAAAATATGTAAAAAAAAACGTAGATCTACTTTTGTAGCATTACACACGTGAACGTAGATCTGCTTGGACTGTTTACGGGTTAATAAACATTTAGCACTGCCAGACACCCTTTTCTCCCTATTAGTCCATTAAATCTAAGTTTCACTGCAATTCCTTTCATTTCTTCATACTCAAACACTCCTGATTCTTAACTGTTTTCCTCAGTACTCAAGTAGTGTTGTCTTTTGCTTCCCAAAAACTCAATACCACAGTGTTAGGAGTCATGCAGGGAATACTGCCCTCAATGTATTTAACTTGCATGCTCCTGTTGATAAGTTTAATTATATGAACCTTCCATCTTGTGCTCAGTTAAAATAAAAATTAAAAGGTTATTAACGTATCATGTAGGCTAGCCACTGCTGGTCGTGAAGGTGACCCAATCACAGTTCAAGCTTCAGGGCCCCCAAAATGTAGATCCACCACTGGTCAGAACCCACCATTATTGTTGGTGACATATGTACTGCTATATCCACATACAGTAAATACAAATACCTCAAATTCATCATTCATCTCGCTGTCAACTTTGTAACTTGTTTTAAAAAACAAATTGGAATTAGAACCTCAACTGTACTAGAATATGTGTGATATACAGGATTTATGCCTGAAAAATACACACAATCAATTCACATACCGTGACCAAGGCTCCAAAGGTTCCAAGGAGACCGCCTCCTAGGACATCCCACCAGTGATGTCTGTTGTCCCATATGCGTGACTGACAGCAAATTATCGTCCATACAGCCCATATCATTTGCAGTGATGGAGCCCCCAGGACAGACCATGTATTCCATAGACGTTGCTTAATGTACACCTTCAACAGGACAAAATATATTCTGAGTGCACAAACAATTTTATAAAACAAATACTGTGTAGTGCTTATTCTACAGCACAGTTCTTTTTAGGTTTTTGTATTTTTATAGGACACAGTTATCAATCTGGTTTTCATTGTTCCTTTAAAAAGGTTCAGAATTCTTGATTATGGATAATTATTTTTAAGAGCATAATTTAAATAAAAGCATGATTATCAAAATAAATTGAAGTTTTGAAAACATATTCATACCAAGTCCTAATTATGATTCAAGAAAATGCATACAGTGAAGTACTGTACATTTCTAGTCTATGGTGCACAAGCCTTTTACTGAACCATTTACACTGTAATGAAGGTCTATTTTGCCACAAAAAAAATTAGCATATGTCACAGGCAGCAGAAAGCAGCCAGATAACCAAAATTTTGATTTATGAGTAATAATAACAAAATGGAAAAAAAAATTGGTTAATTTGTAATATACAAGATAGAGATACACTCAAAAATACCTATGGCATAAATTATACATAGTGTTAAAAGATGCAATAGTCATAAATTCTAGAGATATAAACTGTTATGAAACAGCATGACATACTACGTATATGTAAAAAGAAAAATTAGAGCTTATGTAAAAAGATAAGAGGTTCCCTTATCTATTGTAAGATTATAGTACTGTACCAGTGATGTTAGACAATGTTGTGATTAAAAATGAACAGAAGTATTATAAGATGAAACTATCAGTCCTATTCAAGTAAAACTGAGATTCAAAATGCAAAGATCCAGTAAAATCCCTCAAAATTGCATCTCAAAGATGCTAGTGTCCTAGAATTGTGCATACAGACTCTCATATCTGGAATCCTCGCAGTTCTGAGGAATTTTTTGGGACCCTTGGTAAGCCCTGCAATTGGGAGCCTGGATATTTGGGTTCTCCCCATTTACAATATTACATTAAGAACAAAAGTTTAATATTTGTTTGATTGCTCATGAGCTCCTGCCATCTGTGCTTTTCATAAGCCTAGCCAATAACTTTCAAAATAATTTTTTCTACAAATAATCCCTCAATATGAGGACCCTCTATACAATGGAGTTCAGAAATATGAATCAAAACCTGCTGAACTAATTGACTTGGAAACAATAGACAACTTCGGTTCAGTAGACTAAGCACTAAAAATTTGACCCTGAGTTTAGCATACAATGTCAATTTATATGTGAGCTTGTGATCTTTAATTTCATTTAGTTAAGATTATAGGAAAGCCAGCCAAAAAATCAAATTTCTGTACTTTATGGATAACACTGCATTTGTGCACACACCAAGAGCAACTTACGATCATAAAAATAGATGAGAAGACGGAAAGAGAGGCATGGCCAGAAGGGAATGACTTCATTGAGTCCACGAGTCTTGGGTGCGAGAGCCCATACGGGTTCGTGCAATTATGCCACGTCACAGTGACATATCTGAGGGTCAAGAGTGTCCTATATAATTTTTTATTACATTTGAAGAAAACTTCAAAGACTAAGACACATGTGCACAGTTGGGTATCTTTATTGATTAAAAGCTTCCCCTGCACAGCATGTTTCTTCAGTCAAATGCAGAGGAAGCAGGTGTAGTAGTGAAATAAAGACAATGTAATCAGTCCATCAACCTTGGAGAAAAACTATTTAAGGAGGTCAATCTCCAAGGTTGATAGACTGATTACTTAATCTTTATTTCCCTACTACACCTGCTTCCTAAGTACATATCTGACAGAAGCCTACTGTATAATAATAATAATAATAATAATAATAATAATTATAATAATAATAATAGTTGCAGCTACACTGAGAGTAAAAGGTAGATGGGATACAAGGAGAATAGAAGCATCAGGGAAGAGAGAGGTGAAGGTCTATAAACTAAAAGAGGAGGCAGTTAGGGTAAGATATAAACAGCTATTGGAGGATAGATGGGCTAATGAGAGCATAGGCAATGGGGTCGAAGAGGTATGGGGTAGGTTTAAAAATGTAGTGTTAGAGTGTTCAGCAGAAGTTTGTGGTTACAGGAAAGTGGGTGCAGGAGGGAAGAGGAGTGATTGGTGGAATGATGATGTAAAGAGAGTAGTAAGGGAGAAAAAGTTAGCATATGAGAAGTTTTTACAAAGTAGAAGTGATGCAAGGAGGGAAGAGTATATGGAGAAAAAGAGAGAAATTAAGAGAGTGGTGAAGCAATGTAAAAAGAGAGCAAATGAGAGAGTGGGTGAGATGTTATCAACAAATTTTGTTGAAAATAAGAAAAAGTTTTGGAGTGAGATTAACAAGTTAAGAAAGCCTAGAGAACAAATGGATTTGTCAGTTAAAAATAGGAGAGGAGAGTTATTAAATGGAGAGTTAGAGGTATTGGGAAGATGGAAGGAATATTTTGAGGAATTGTTAAATGTTGATGAAGATAGGGAAGCTGTGATTTCGTGTATAGGGCAAGGAGGAATAACATCTTGTAGGAGTGAGGAAGAGCCAGTTCTGAGTGTGGGGGAAGTTCGTGAGGCAGTAGGTAAAATGAAAGGGGGTAAGGCAGCCGGGATTGATGGGATAAAGATAGAAATGTTAAAAGCAGGTGGGGATATAGTTTTGGAGTGGTTGGTGCAATTATTTAATAAATGTATGGAAGAGGGTAAGGTACCTAGGGATTGGCAGAGAGCATGCATAGTTCCTTTGTATAAAGGCAAAGGGGATAAAAGAGAGTGCAAAAATTATAGGGGGATAAGTCTGTTGAGTGTACCTGGTAAAGTGTATGGTAGAGTTATAATTGAAAGAATTAAGAGTAAGACGGAGAATAGGATAGCAGATGAACAAGGAGGCTTTAGGAAAGGTAGGGGGTGCGTGGACCAGGTGTTTACAGTGAAACATATAAGTGAACAGTATTTAGATATGGCTAAAGAGGTCTTTGTGGCATTTATGGATTTGGAAAAGGCGTATGACAGGGTGGATAGGGGGGCAATGTGGCAGATGTTGCAAGTGTATGGTGTAGGAGGTAGGTTACTGAAAGCAGTGAAGAGTTTTTACGAGGATAGTGAGGCTCAAGTTAGAGTATGTAGGAAAGAGGGAAATTTTTTCCCAGTAAAAGTAGGCCTTAGACAAGGATGTGTGATGTCACCGTGGTTGTTTAATATATTTATAGATGGGGTTGTAAGAGAAGTAAACGCGAGGGTCTTGGCAAGAGGCGTGGAGTTAAAAGATAAAGAATCACACACAAAGTGGGAGTTGTCACAGCTGCTCTTTGCTGATGACACTGTGCTCTTGGGAGATTCTGAAGAGAACTTGCAGAGATTGGTGGATGAATTTGGTAGGGTGTGCAAAAGAAGAAAATTAAAGGTGAATACAGGAAAGAGTAAGGTTATGAGGATAACAAAAAGATTAGGTGATGAAAGATTGAATATCAGATTGGAGGGAGAGAGTATGGAGGAGGTGAACGTATTCAGATATTTGGGAGTGGACGTGTCAGCGGATGGGTCTATGAAAGATGAGGTGAATCATAGAATTGATGAGGGAAAAAGAGTGAGTGGTGCACTTAGGAGTCTGTGGAGACAAAGAACTTTGTCCTTGGAGGCAAAGAGGGGAATGTATGAGAGTATAGTTTTACCAACGCTCTTATATGGGTGTGAAGCGTGGGTGATGAATGTTGCAGCGAGGAGAAGGCTGGAGGCAGTGGAGATGTCATGTCTGAGGGCAATGTGTGGTGTGAATATAATGCAGAGAATTCGTAGTTTGGAAGTTAGGAGGAGGTGCGGGATTACCAAAACTGTTGTCCAGAGGGCTGAGGAAGGGTTGTTGAGGTGGTTCGGACATGTAGAGAGAATGGAGCGAAACAGAATGACTTCAAGAGTGTATCAGTCTGTAGTGGAAGGAAGGCGGGGTAGGGGTCGGCCTAGGAAGGGTTGGAGGGAGGGGGTAAAGGAGGTTTTGTGTGCGAGGGGCTTGGACTTCCAGCAGGCATGCGTGAGCGTGTTTGATAGGAGTGAATGGAGACAAATGGTTTTTAATACTTGACGTGCTGTTGGAGTGTGAGCAAAGTAACATTTATGAAGGGATTCAGGGAAACCGGCAGGCCGGACTTGAGTCCTGGAGATGGGAAGTACAGTGCCTGCACTCTGAAGGAGGGGTGTTAATGTTGCAGTTTAAAAACTGTAGTGTAAAGCACCCTTCTGGCAAGACAGTGATGGAGTGAATGATGGTGAAAGTTTTTCTTTTTCGGGCCACCCTGCCTTGGTGGGAATCGGCCGGTGTGATAATAAAAATAAAAAAATAATATAAAATAATAATAATAATAATAATAATAATAATAATAATAATAATAATAATAATAATAATAATAATAATAATACATTTACTACAAGTACATGTACAAGGTATACAGGCCTAACTGACATCAATGACATACAGTGGACCCTTGGGTAAAGGCATTAATCCGTTCCAGAGAGCTTGCCTTTAACCGAATTAATTTTCCCCATAAGAAATAATGGAAATCCAATTAATCCGTTTCAGATACCCAAAAGTATTAACAAAAAATATTTTTTTTTAAAGATTAAATATAGATATACGTACATACAGAAAAAAAATGACAAATAAATATAAAGCACTAATAAAATGGATAGATGAACATTTAGCATCACACTTACCTTTATTGACTCTTGTTGGTGTATGGCAGACAGGTAGGAGGCAAGAGGGAGACGAGTTTATTATGCTTCAATATGACGATATCATCTCTACAGCTTATTTATCTATCACAATTCATCTAATATGACATAATAAACAATACATGTAGTATTAATAACATAGAAACACGATATATACCCTAAAATGAATAAATATATCATAATGTATGAGAGGAGTAAAGTGATGGAAGTGTTGTTGTTTGGTTTATAGGGGCCACTGAGAGAAGCCATACATAGTGGTGGTGGTGGAGGCACCAGTAGAACCCACCAACACTATCACACTTAAATAATGTATGTAATTTATAAATAAGAAATATTTACATTTTAATTTATAAATAAGAATTTTTTTTATGTTATTAACACACCGGCCAATTCCCACCAAGGCAGGGTGGCCCAAAAAAGAAAAACTTTCATCATTCACTCCATCACTGTCTTGCCAGAGGGGTGCTTTACACTACAGTTACAAGACTGCAACATTAACATCCCTCCTCCAGAGTGTAGACACTGTACTTCCCATCTCCAGGACTCAAGTCCGACCTGCCGGTTTCCCTGAATCCCTTCATAAATGTTACTTTGCTCACACTCCAACAGCACGTCAAGTACGTATATTAAAAACCATTTATCTCCATTCACTCCTATCAAATATGCTCAGGCATGCTTTCTGGAAGTCCAAGCCCCTCACACACAAAACCTCCTTTACCCCCTCCCCCCCATCCTTCCTAGGCTAACCCCTACCCTGCCTTCCCTCCACTACAAGAGGGAAGTCATTCTGATTTGTTCCATTCTCTCTACATGTCCGAACCACCTCAACAACCCCTCTTCAGCCCTCTGGATAATAGTTTTGGTAATCCCACACCTAATTTCCAAACTACGAATTCTCTGCATTATATTCACACCACACATTGCCCTCAGACTTGATATCTCCACTGCCTTCAGCTGCCTCCTGGAGAATGCTGGAGGAGAAATAAGAAATATTTACATTTTAATTTATAAATAAGTAAGTTTACTCAGGTATACAGGTATACACAAATACAGTTACGTACATAGATCATCATACATAGCAGCACGTGTGTAAAGTACCTAGGATAACCCAAAAAAGTCAGAGTGACTTATGTATTTCCATTGGGGTCCTTTTATATTTATACTTATACAGTGGACCCCCGCTTTACGATCACCTCCCAATGCGACCAATTACGTAAGTGTATTTATGTAAGTGCGTTTGTACGTGTATGTTTGGGGGTCTGAAATGGACTAATCTAATTCACAATATTCCTTATGGGAACAAATTCGTTCAGTACTGGCACCTAAAGATACTTCTGGAATGAAATAATATCGTAAACCGGGGTTCCACTGTATTTACTTTTATACTTACACTTTTATATTTACACTTACCTTGGAGAAGATGTTAGTTTAATTAGTTAGTTTGATGGAGGAGACGCTGGCAGAGGTTTAGGGTGGTGGAAGATACGTAGCAGGCCGGCGTATGTTCAGCGGCCCAATGCACATCCAACAACATTGGAGAGTTACTTTCGTGTCGTTTTCCTATCGCTTACTCACTTAACTTACTTGCTATACTGTTAATTCTACACTTTATCGCTGGCTGGCACTATAGCCTTTATCGATACCTGCTGCTTTAGTATCATACATATCGTAGAATCACTGAATCACTGCAGAAGGCACATTCACCCCTCTCTCTTCCTCCTCCACTTTGGTACTTTGCTATGAGTTTTTTCTTGAATTCTATTGTGCTTCTTTCCTTCTTTACCACAGGGCTGGCACTAGAAGCTTTCTTTGGGTCCTTGATGGCTTATTTAGCAGTTACAAGCACTAAAACAATGGAATAATAAAAAATATATCGCATGTACGCGAGGAATCGTCCTCTCTGGCTTGTAAACAATGGCACACTACCTGTACATGGGCTCAGGCCACACAGACATGTTCGGGACGAATGCCCTTAACCGAGTTCTTGGGTGCTAGCCGAGCCAATATTTTGATGCAAAAGCGTGCTGCTATCCGATTTTAGCGTTAGCCGATGCCGCCGTTACCCAAGGGTCCACTGTACTACTATGTAGAAAGCCCCTTGTTATGCAGAGCATTTCAAGCAAATTAGGTCAGTTTTGTCCCAGGATGCGACCCACACCTGGTCTCAGACCGAGCCGTGGGGGCATTGACCCCCGAAACCCTCACCAGGTAAATACCAGTCGACTGACTCCCATGTACGCACTTTACTGATGGGTGAACATGGATGGCAGGTGTCTCATGGAAACACGTCCCTAATGTTTTCCAGCCAAACCAGAGAGATTCAAACTCCGGACCTCAGTGTGTGAGCTGAGTGCGCTAGTGATCAAGCTACGGGCAAAGCGTTTCATCAGTAAAGATACCCAACTGTTGCACAGATGTCTTACTCTTCACCTTGTCAGTATTTTATACCATTTTCAACATAAGAGAAAACTCTTTTCCCTCATATGCTGATAAATCAGAATTGATTAAAATAAAGCAAGAGACAAATCTCAACAAAATAAGAAGAAAGAAAATAGAATGAAAACTTGAAATAAAATACTGCAAAATGAAAATCTGAGAATAAGATCAAGTAAAATTGAAAAAATGGCAAGGGAAAATTATTATAACATTCATAGGGAAGAATAAGTCTGGTAAAAGCTTATTTTAATCACTGATAAAAAAATAATTTTTTTTTCACATTGCTTGACATACAAAAACTGTTATGGTATTAAAATATACACAGAATGTACTGTACAAGGGACTGTATGTACCACATACAGTACAGTATAGTGGAACCTCGGTACTTGTATTTAATTCATTCCAGAAGGCTGTTCTAGTGCCGATCCATTCGAGTATCAAACAGATTCTTCCCAATCAATTTTCTTTTTGGTTGGCTGTTATCGCTAATCTTCATAGGCCCCTTGGTTACTTATTTATACATACATATAATATAAAAAAAACACCAAAAAATGCATAGAAACATGAAATAGTTTACAGCGAAGCTCTGGCAGGTCATGTTTGTTTGGTCGAGTGCTGAGCTTTGTTCGAGTAGGGAGCTGTTCGAGTACTGAGGTTCCTCTGTACTTCCAGTTTACCAAAATAATGATTAGACATAAATAAGAATGTGTACAGTATTAATGAACAGTATACCCTGTTTAATTATTATCAATGCACATTTTGAAATGCATCAAAACTGAGCATGTTACAAAGTTTGCTTATGATAAAAAGACATACCCGTACTGCAGTTTACACTGCTCTGATGTGATATTTGGTTTACACGTGTCCCAGAAGTGTGGTCTGGCCTCGCCCACAACTGTCTTTGTCAAATCATTGATGAAAAACATGAACAGGCCTCCCACGAAGAGGTCAGTGATATACCCCCAGCTGCGACGAAGCCCTGACTGGAATGGTGATGCCCCCATGGCTGGCTGGGATGGGGGGACAATCCACTCTACAATTACCATCTGAAAAGGTAAAAAATACACACCAACCAATCTATAGTAAGAGTATTTCTGTAGACAGGTTTCATAACTTAAACTTGCATCATACAAACTCATACATGTGCCTAGCACATAAATGCTGTAACTTTGCAATACAGGAGGGCCCCGTTTGTACAGCTCTTAGATTCCTGACCCTGTGCGATAAATGAAAATCGCAAGTGGGTGGAAAAAAGCAGTTTTTCATTATTGCATATGTCAATACAGCGAGGCATACAATACTTATCTTAAAACACTTACACAACTGTTGTGTGAAAACGGTGGAAAAGCAGTGAAATGACTGAACTTAATGAACAATGGCTCAGTTGAAAGCGACAAAAATGTGGAACACTGAAAAGAGGGTGCAGAATAGGCAGGGTCCTCCTATATAAGTAAGTAAGTTTATTCAGGTATACCCAAATACAGTTACATAGAATTATCATACATAGCAGCATATGTGTAGGGAACCTAGGATAACCCAAAAAAAGTCAGACAGAGTGACTTATTTCCATTGGGGTCCTTTGCTTATTTCCATGATTATGTACATATACGTATAGTTAGCACTCTCCAGTCTTAATGTTTTATGAATGTCATTAAAGCAATACAAATTTACAAATAACCTGCACTTAAGAGAAAACATTTATGATGACATTTCAGTTTGTTCTGAATCACTGTCAAGTCATAACTTAGAGAAAAAAAAGTAGAGGCCAGAAGACAGGTTGGAGAAGGGGGACAGAGAGGATGGTAGCCATGGAAGTAGCAGAATTAGTAGCAGCAGTAGTAATAGTAGTAGTAGTAGTAGTACTAGTAGTAAACACTAGTAATAAGAGCAGTGGTTGCAGTAGTAGTACAATAGAAATGCAGGTACAACACTAATTTACTGTCAGCGGAGCATCTGGCACCTCTTTTAGTCCAGACAAAATTGCCAAAATAGGTAACCTGCACCAGAGAACCAGTCAATAAAATGGCTGTGATCACCAACATGAGAGGAAAGATCATTGTTGGTGGTGACAAGACAAAACTTCTTTTGTACTCCATAAGTCTGTCAGGAAGAGAGAGACCAGTTTCAACAAAGAATTGGAGAGGACAGGAGGAACAGGAAATATACTAGACACCGGAAGTATGAACTTGATTACTATAAATCATATTATTTTGATGAAACGCAAGTTTGATATCCAAAGGGCATAGGGTAGGGCTAAAATTTTGAAGGTTGGAAATGTAGGAGAGGTAAAAGAACAAGAGTTTTCACAGAAGTGAATTTTGGAGAAAAGAAAGTCTGTTTAGCATGAGAGTACGCAGCATTTATGAAATTGGGAGGATAGCCAAGGCGAGGGAATGAGATGCTTTTCGTCCAACTGATCTTCAGCACATGCCCAAAAATTATCTAAATTGTTTTAAAGCAAAAAGGCAAGATTTCTCTTAAGTACTTAAAATGTTCTGTCTATATTCAATATACCACTGCATAGAATGTACTGTAGATACTTATAGCTCACTAAAATGCAAGAAACTTCATTTATATATTTCTTAAAAAAAAATGAGAAATTTTAAAGATTATTACTGACCACAAAGAAGGGCAAGAAGAGTGTAATACAGATGAGTATGGCGATGGAGATAGTATCATAGTGGAAAGCCCTCCTGATGCGGGGGTCATCACATGATACAGTGGTGTGTGATGGTGATATAACACCAAGCAGTGTTAATGACAGTCCAGCAGCAACTGAAAGGCAAAGATCACTGATGAAATACATGTACATGTATATTTTTTTTTAACATACCAGCCATCTCCCACCAAGGCAGGGCAGCCTGAAAAAAAAGAAACATAAGTTTTTTTGTTCTTTTTATATTTAATAATTTATATAGGAGAAGGGGTTACTGGCATTTTAATCGCTTCTTACAACACGAATGACTTATGGAGGAAGGATTCTTCTCCACTTCTGCACAGAGAATAATTATTATTATTATTATTCTATTCACAGGGAAATGTCTGGGAAATGACTGTAATTAGGTTAGGGGAAAAAAACAGCATGAGAACAAGAACAAAAAATGAGCAAAAACATTGAGAACAGAAAGAGAAACACTTGAAATACACCACATTACTGTATTTAAAAACACTCTTTAAATATTCTCAACTTATTGCTGTAGCATCAAGTAACCAGAATTCTAAACTTCGCTA
>NW_027195632.1:85000-97500 GCF_038502225.1 Cherax quadricarinatus | reverse complement strand
AGTGAAGGCAATGGAAATAAGTCACTCTGACTTTTTTGGGTTATCCTAGATTCTCTACACATATGTTGTTATGTATGATAATCTATATAACTGTATTTGTGTATACCTGAATAAACTTACATACATACGAAAGGAATAATTTTCTACAGTTACCCCCAGTAACACATTTTCTCTTATGTTAGATTAGAGAAAATGTTATTCTTGCCGTCACTTGTACAAGTTATCTGGCTACCACATCTCATATTTATGTTTATTTATTCTATTGTGGGGTGTATTTATCATCTTTTTATGTTATGTATCGTGTTTATTATATAATTTTGAAAAAAAATATAATGGATGGATTAATGAAAATGTGTATATTAACGTAATATACAACATTTAATGAGACTCGGTGATTATTATTATTATTATTATTATTATTATTATTATTATCATTTCTAATATGGCGTCACTTGTGCAAGTCGTCTGCTACCACATCTCATATTTATGTTTATTTATTCTATTGTGGGGTGTATTTATCATCTTTTTATGTTATGTATCGTGTTTATTATATTGTGAAAATTTGTGTGGACTGCCTCCAAGTGAGTCGCCTACCCTGGCAAACTCTGTTGACACCGAGCTCTGAGGTGGGTACCTCAGCCTCACAAGTGGCTTATAGGACAGATTTTCACAAATGATTGTTATTGCAAGAATCTTTGCCTGCATGCACGTATAAAGGACTAACTTACTTGGTGTTGCAGCATATATCCTGATCTTCAACTTCCTAAGCCTAGCTTTAGCCCCTTTGGACTTCCCC
Source organism: Cherax quadricarinatus (assembly GCF_038502225.1). Classification (NCBI taxonomy): domain Eukaryota; kingdom Metazoa; phylum Arthropoda; class Malacostraca; order Decapoda; family Parastacidae; genus Cherax; species Cherax quadricarinatus. The sequence continues at coordinate 96,704 of NW_027195632.1, read as the reverse complement.
TTAGGAACCACGTGCAACCGGGAGCATTAAATCCTGCAATATTCAATCGTTATTAGTGTCCTGCCTGCACCTCAGAAATTCCTATATCCAAGAGGGTATGTATCCCCTAGTATAACTATGCAGACTCAGACGCTAGCTTCAAACGGCTCTGAGACGCTGGTACTTACTGGGCATGCTCTCTCTCTGTAGCACGCCGAGCCCACAGTAACTCAACCCACAATCTCCTAAGTCACTGGCCAGATCCTACGGGAAAAGGTGAATATCTCGTCTTACTGTATGGGCTGATGGAGGAGATCATCTACGGTACATCGAGGTGCCTCTACCAGATTTCCCCAGGTCTCAGATGTGAAGACACGTGGGGGCGCCGCCTGCTGTTCACGGCACGTCTCGTCCAGTCGGTGTCTATCGTAAGAAGGACGCTATTCTGTCTTTGTGACCTGCGCCCCGCCATTCAAGCTAGGGCTGCCAGTTCTCCCTAGCTAACTTATCCTAATGTTTGCCTACATTATCGGCCTATTACTACCTATGTTAAGGTCTTAGGTCTACTCTATCATTATCTACAGATGCCTTAGTAAACTTAATATGAGTGTACTACCAGTAAACCTACCTACTCCTTCCCTGAAGAGTAAATCTATAAATTAAATAAGCTTACCAACCGCCAACCAGAGAATGCCGTGTTTGGGAGGGTTTAAGGGCCACTCGGCTCAGACGACCAGACGCCCATGCTGGATCTGAGCTGTGGAACTATTTGGACCAAATAAATTTCCACAATATAATCATAGATGGATTAATGAAAATGTGTATTTAACGTAATATACGACATTTAAATGAGACTCGATGATTATTATAATCATTACTAATATGACGTGTGGAGACATAAGACACTCTTACTGATTAAGTAAGTAAGTAAGTAAGTAAATTTATTCAGGTATACACAATACAGTTACATAGAATTATCATACATAGCAGCATATGTGTAGAGAACCTAGGATAACACAAAAAAGTCAGACAGAGTGACTTATTTCCATTGGGGTCCTTTTACCTTATTTATTTTTTTTTATTTTTTATTATCACACCGGCCGATTCCCACCAAGGCAGGGTGGCCCGAAAAAGAAAAACTTTCACCATCATTCACTCCATCACTGTCTTGCCAGAAGGGTGCTTTACACTACAGTTTTTAAACTGCAACATTAACACCCCTCCTTCAGAGTGCAGGCACTGTACTTCCCATCTCCAGGACTCAAGTCCGGCCTGCCGGTTTCCCTGAATCCCTTCATAAATGTTACTTTGCTCACACTCCAACAGCACGTCAAGTATTAAAAACCATTTGTCTCCATTCACTCCTATCAAACACGCTCACGCATGCCTTATTATTATAATATAAAGGTTATAATATTTTCTTATTATTCTATAATGAAGATAACATCTTATTATCATACTAAAAAGACTATCTACTACACGAGGGTCATTAAGACTATCTACAATACGAGGGTCATTACTAGGGATAAGGTAAAATTTACACGTATTTTAGCTAAAAAATAGAAAATCATTCCCCTCCCATTCTGTTGCTTCATTCATCAGACACTTTTTGGCAGTCTTCTTGAACTGGTTCAAGCTATGACTGGCCTTGACATTTGTGGGTAGTCTGTTCCATTCCTTTATTGCTGTACAATAAAAGGTGTTTGAAGCCTGGCCACTGACTGTGGGTACTACAAAGTTGTGCTCTCTCCCCCTAGTACTATGATTGCTTTGGTTCCCAACCTTGACAAAATTGACAGCAAGATATTCTGGACACTGTTCGTGAGCAATTTTATAAACATGATTTAGCTTCAGTTGTTTTACTCTGTCTTCAACATTCAGCATATCCAACTGCTGTAATTCATCCTGGCCTACATGTTCTCTTGGTCCCAGCCCCAGGATGAATCTTAGGATTTTGTTCTGGGTGATTTGCAGTCCGTCTTTCAGTTTTTTTGTCAAGGCAGAGTACCAAGAAGAGCAAGCGTAATCCATATGGCATTGTATAAGGGCTAGACATAGGGTCCTGCGAGCCTCAGTAGGTAGACACTGTGCTTGTCTATACAGGAACTTCAGCCTGGCATTCGCTTTCTTTACTACACTGTTCCCTATCAATTCTCCTGACATGCATGGGTCAAAGGGGATTCCCAGATATTTAACTGATGAAACCAAAGTGATGGACTCCCCATTACATTAAAATTATTTACCCTTCTCAGTTTATGTTTTGTTCCAAAGAGAATGGCTTCAGTTTTCCCTAGGTGTAATGATAGTTTGTTGTCTACTAACCATTTGCTGCAGGACTCCAGTTCCAGTGTTAAAACATTAGCAATATCTTGTGGGTCTTTACCTGTCACTAACAGAGCATTGTCATCTGCATACAGTAGGAGTTTGCACTTGACACTGATAGGCATATCATTGACATAACATAAGAATAGTAAGGGACCCAGAATACTACCTTGGGGAACTCCACATGTTATCGGCAGGGGTTCTGATTCCATTTTGTTGATTTTGACTATTTGTCTCCTGTTGCTAAGGTAGGACTTAAACCAGTCTACAGAACCTATACCGATAGCTTGAAGTTTCTTACATAATATATTGTGGTTGACAGTATCGAAGGCCTTTTGCAGGTCTAAGGTTACCATACCTATGAGGTTCCCTTTTGACATTTCAGTTCTCAGGTAATCCATCAGATTAATAAGGGAGGTATCGGTTGAGTAGGATCTTCTAAAGCCCGACTGATAGCTATGGAGAATGCTGTTGTCATTAAGGTACTTAACTACTTGAGAATACACCGCCCTCTCCAGAATTTTAGATATCATACTGAGTATACTAACAGGTCTATAGTTGCTTACATCAGACCTATTATTTTTCTTGAAGATAGGAGTAACTCTGGCCTCCTTGAACCCCTCCGGTACGGTATTAGTGGTGATTGATAGATTTATTATGTGAGCAATAGGGATTGACAGTTCAGAAGCACCATCTTTTAGGAACTTAGACGGGATGTTATCAGGGCCTGTGCTCTTAGTTGGGTTTAACCTGCTTAGTTCTTTTTGAATGAAGTCATGAGATACACTTACTAGTTGACAACTGTTTGGGGTTACCCCTTTATTGGTATAGTATGTTTGAAACTTATCAGAGTCTGTGTTAAAGGTATTTGATGCAGCTGGTAGTTTACTTACTAGTGTTGATGCAACAGATGTGTAGTAGGAATTAAAGCAATTTGCCACCTTAGATGTTTCGTGGCATACCTCATTATCGATAGTGAGTACTATGTTAGACCTATCTACTGGCTTATGGCTATACCCCAACTGTTTTAGTTGTTGCCAGAGCTTTCTGGGGTTATGCTTATATTCTTCAATTTTTGAGCAATAGTGCTTTGCCTTTGCTCCTTTTATAAGCCTCTGTACTCTGTTCCTCACCCTTTGGAATTCATTTAGTGCTGCAATATCCTGTCTGTTTGCTTTAAATCTTTTTAGCAGCTGGTCTCTGAATTTCATATTATCTAATATCTCAGTAGTCATCCAGGGTTCAGTTCTTCGTTTAATCCTAACCTCTTTAACTGGTGCAATATTATTAAGAATGGTAGTGAACATTGTTTTGAATTTTTCCCAGGCATCGTTTACGTCCGTGCAACTTGTTATCTCTGTCCAGTCACAATTGTGTAGCCTATTTACCAGTGTTTCTTTACTGTAGTTTCTAGTTGACCTCATTTTTATTGTCCTGTGTAGGCCTATCCTATCCCTAGTGATTTTCCTGGTGCAGTAAATGATGAAATGATCACTAAGACCTGTGGTAATGATGCCTGACTGACTAATGTTCTCAGCGCGGTTGCAAAGTATGTGGTCAATTAGGGTGGCTGAGAACTGTGTGATCCGGGTTGGTTTATTAATTAGTTGGGTGTAGCTATTTAATCCTAGAATTTGCTTATACCTTTTGCATAGCCCGTTATTTTGTTGCTGAAAACAGATATTGAAGTCGCCCAGTATTATTGTTTCGCAATTGCTTTCAACTCTGGACAAGACTCTGGAAAAGTCTTCTAAGAACTGGTCCTGGGTAGGAGGGCGGTAACTAGTTCCTACTAAGATGGGTTTGGTCTTAGGAAGCAGCACTTCAAACCATAGAATCTCCAGTTTATTGTTATTTAAATCAGGTCTTGGGTTGTAAGCTAAGTCATTTCTAATGTAGGCACATACTCCACCACCCTTTCTGTTCCTATCTAAGCGTTTTATATTGTAACCTTCTATTTTGACCTCGTCGTCAGTCACCGTATCATCCAACCAAGATTCAGAGATGGTTATAACTGCCAGCACAGTATGTAAGTTTATTTAAGTACAGGTATACATAAGTATAATTATCAGAGTATATATAAAATATGAAATAACTTTTAAAAACATTTGAAATTTTGGAGTTTCCAGACAAAATGGAGAGACTTAGTGCTTACTGAGCTCACGAAGAATGTAAACAAACAGGGTGGGGCGCGGTGACCGTATTAGAAAGTCAGGTGGGGGGAGCCGTATAGCGAGTTTTGGTCATAATTTGAAATGACCGTATTAGCGGAACGCCGTAAAGTGAAATGCCGTAAAGCGGGGCCCTCCTGTATAATATATATATATATATATATATATATATACATATATATATATATATATATATATATATTTTTTTTTTTTTTTTTTTTTTTTTTTTTTTTATTATCACACCGGCCGATTCCCACCAAGGCAGGGTGGCCCGAAAAAGAAAAACTTTCACCATCATTCACTCCATCACTGTCTTTCTGGCAAGACAGTGATGGAGTGAATGATGGTGAAAGTTTTTCTTTTTCGGGCCACCCTGCCTTGGTGGGAATCGGCCGGTGTGATAATAAAAAAAAAAAAAAAAAAAATATACAGTGGACCCTCGACTAACGCTATTAATCCGTTCCTGAGAGCTCATCGTCAGTCAAAATAATCGTTAGTCAAGTTAATTTTCCCCATAAGAAATAATGGAAATCAAATTAATCCGTGCAAGACACCTAAAAGTATTGAAAAAAAAAAATTAACACATGAAATATTAATTTTAATACACACAAACTGAAGAAGACATGCACAGTTACATGACACTTACCTTTATTGAAGATCTGGTGATGATTGATGGGATGGGAACAGGGGAGTGTGTTGATGGTCTTAGTGTTTAGAAGGGGAATCCCCTTCCATTAGGACTTGAGGTGGCAAGTCCTTTTTCGGGGTTACTTCCCTTCTTCTTTTAATGCCACTAGGACCAGCTTGAGAGTCACTGGACCTCTGTCGCACAACATATCTGCCCATAGAGGCCTGTACCTCCCGTTCCTTTATGACATTCCTAAAGTATTTCACAACATTGTCAGTGTCACCATTAAACACTTGTTCAGGTTTCAGTCCTTCACTGTCTATGTACTCCTTGAATTCCTGCACATATTTTTCAGCTGCTTTTTGGTCCAAACTGGCAGCCTCACCATGCCTTATCACACTATGTATGCCACTACGATTCTTAAATCTCTCAAACCAACCTTTGCTGGCCTTAAATTCACTCACATCACCACTAGTTACTGACATTTTTCTAATTAAATCATCATGCAACTTCCTAGCCTTTTTACATATGATCGCTTGAGAGATGCTATCTCCTGCTATCTGTTTTTCGTTTATCCATACCAATAACAGTCTCTCAACCTCTTCTATCACTTGCGATCTCAGTTTCGAAAACATAGTAGCACCTTTGGCAAGAACAGCTTCCTTGATTGCCGTTTTCTTGGCCACAATAGTAGCGATGGTTGATTGGGGTTTTGTGTACAGCCTTGCCAGCTTGGAGACACGCACTCCACTTTCATACTTAGCAATGATCTCTTTCTTGATATCCATAGTAATTCTCACCCTTTTTGCTGTAGGGTTGGCACTAGAAGCTTTCTTGGGGCCCATGGTGACTTATTTTGCAGGTGCAATCACTAAAAAGGCTGTGATAATATGAAATGTTCCGATTGTATGCTTGGAAGCGACCGCGGTGGCTGGCTGGCTTGTAAACACTGGCCAGAAGTGGACGCATCTCAGATGGAACGAATAGTGTTGGTCAAGTTTTTTAGCGCTAATCGAGGCAAAATTTTTGCGATAAAATGTATCGCTAGTCAGATTTATCGTTAATCGATACCATCGCTGGTCGAGGGTCCACTGTATATATTATATATATATATATTATATATATATATATTATATATTTTGATATATATATATATATATATATATATATATATATGTAACTATATATATAGTATATATATATATATAATAAGGACAGACGCAGCAGTTGAAGACTTGGTCAAAGATGAGCGGAATGTTATAATATTTTTTGTGTACAGCCTCAGAGTAATGGTCAGATGCATGGACTGGGAAAGCACTATTGTCAAAGGAATCATAGAGAGAGCGGGGAATGGGCGGTAAAGAAAAGGGGTGGTCAGGTTCAGTGCCTTGGACCAAGAGCCCCTCACTGGCATCAAGGAGTCTCCCCTGAGAGTCAATAATACTGATACTTAATTAGTGCATTATGTGTATTCTCTTGTGTATAAATCAACTAAATTTTGCATATGGTTTTCATATCTGTCTGACACGAGCACTACACACACACACATACACACACACACACACATACACACACACACACACACACACACACACACACACACACACACACACACACACACACACACACAGCAGAGCTCACAATAAGGGAACATGAATGGGAAAAGAAACTAGAAGAACTTAGCATGAGACTGGAAGAGAGGATAGATATGGAAAGCAAGAAGTGGGAGATGCAAGTCATAGCAGCAGAGGCTAGGATACAGAGATTAAAAGAGGAACTGAAAAATCTGAAACAGCCTAAAGAACTAAAGAACATTTTGGGAATGACATCAGAGACTGCTACCTCAGTCACAAATAAGGGGACTGTAGGGAAAGGAGCAAAACTGCATGTAGAAGCTCTATCAGAGGGGACTGTAGTAAATGAAAGAGCTAACCTATATGTGGAGGTCCTAACAGACCACAGCAGAGCCCAGGGAAAACCAAGAAGGGAAAATAACAGGCCACTGAGCCCAAGTACAATAGATAGTGAAACTGAAGAAAGGAAAGCTGCAATGGAGGAAATTAAATTAAACGAGTGGATACACAAGGATACGCAGTGGGAGAATGAAAGGGAGAGGTCAGTCTTTGTGTATGGGCTCCAGGAAGTTGAAGGGGAAACAAATGAAGCAAGAAAACAAGGGTAAAAAAACGATTGAAAGTATCATAAAAGCAATAGGAGATGACATGACCCAGCTGGAAAATTTTCAGAGAATAGGGGGGTTTGCAAGAAGAAGAATCCAGCCAGTGAAAGTGACTTTCAAGGCAGAATCGACTCGGACCAGGATCCTGCAGGAGAAAGCAAGATTAAGGGACATGCCAGCATACAGGAAGGTGTATCTCGACCCCGACAGAACACAAGAAGAAAGGCAGAAACTGAAAGAGATGGTACAAAGGCGAAAGGAGGAAAGAGAGGGGATGGAGGAGACAGACAGGAGATCCCAGACCCAGGAAGATCAAATACAGCTTCCCTCACAACTTCCTATAGAACCCTCCCAACCAGGTCAACCCCAGTGCAACCAAACATTCTAAACCAAAATACCCATGCCATATCCAATGTCCCTACCCACTGCATTACAAACTCCACCCCAACAGCAACCACCCATAGTTCCTTATCAGGTCTCCCACTTCCCCAACCCCAACATACCCCCCCAGACCACAGTCTTAGAAAAGAAGTTGAAGGTGTGGTATACAAATGCAGATGGAATAACAAATAAGTGTGAGGAGTGGCATGAAAGAATCAAGGAGATATCCCCAGACATAATAGCACTCAAAGAAACAAAACTCACCAGAATAATAACAGATGCAATCTTTCCACCCGGATATCAAATCCTCAGGAAAGACAGGGAGAGGAGTTGCAATGCTCATTAAAAACCAGTGGGGTTTTGAGAAAATGGAAGGAATGGATGGCATGGGCAAAAGGGACTAATTAGTAGGAACAATCCAGTCTGAGGGACATAAGGTGATAATTGCAGTAATGTACAACCCACCACAGAACTGCAGGAGGCCAAGAAAAGAATATGATGAGAGCAACAGAGCAATGGTCGACACACTAGCCGAGGTGGCCAGAAGAGCACAAAGGGGTGGAGCAAAGTTACTAGTTATGGGTGATTTCAATCACAAGGAGACTGGGAAAACCTGGAGCCCCATGGGGGTCCCAAAACATGGAGAGCCAAGATGATGGATGTGGTACTGGAAAACCTCATGCATCAACATGTTAAGAGACACTACCAGAGAGAGAGGAGAGGATGATCCAGCAAGATTGGACCTTGTATTCACCTTGAGTAGTTTGGACATCGAGGATATCATGTATGAAAGGCCCCTAGGAGCTAGTGATCATGTGGTTCTGTGCTTTGACTACATAGTTGAGCTTCAAGTGGAGAGAGTAGCAGGAATAGGATGGGAAAAACCAAACTACAAAAGGGGGAACTACTCAGGCATGAGGAACTTCCTTCAAGACATTCAGTGGGAGAGGAAACTGGCAGGAAAACCAGTACAAGGAATGATGGACTATGTGGCAACAAAATGCAAGGAGGCAGAGGAGAGGTTTGTTCCCAAGGGAAACAGAAATAATGGGAAGAACAGAACGAGTCCTTGGTTCACCCAAAGGTGTAGGGAGGCAAAAACTAGGTGCACTAGAGAATGGTAAAGGTAAAGAAGACAGAGAACTCAGGAAAATAAAGAGATTAGCTGAAGAGCCAGAAACGAATATGCAGATAAGAAGGGAGGCTCAGAGACAATATGAAAATGACATAGCATCGAAAGTCAAGTCTGACCCGAAGCTGTTGTATAGCCACATCAGGAGGAAAACAACAGTCAAGGACCAGGTAATCAGACTGAGGAAGGGTGATGGGGAGTTCACAAGAAACGACCAAGAGGTATGTGAGGAGCTCAACACAAGATTTAAAGAAGTATTTACAGTGGACACCAGTAGGACTCCAGGAAATCAGAACAGGGGGGTACACCAACAAGTGCTGGATGAGGTACACATAACCAAGGAGGAGGTGAAGAAGCTGCTATGTGAACTTGACACCTCAAAGGTGGTGGGACCAGACATCTCTGTGGGTCCTTAGAGAGGGAGCAGAGATGCTGTGTGTGCCATTAACAAAGATCTTCAACACATCCATTGAAACTGGGCAACTCCCTGAGGTATGGAAGATAGCAAATGTAGTCCCAGTTTTTAAAAAGGGAGACAGACATGAGGCACTAAACTACAGACTTGTATCACTAACATGTATAGTATGTAAAGTCATGGAGAAGATCATCAGGAGGAGAGTGGTGGAGCACCTGGAAAGAAACAAGTGTATAATTGACAACCAGCACGGTTTCAGGGAAGGAAAATCCTGTGTCACAAACCTACTGGAGTTTTATGACAAGGTGACAGAAGTAAGACAAGAGAGAGAGGGGTGGATCGACTGCATTTTTTTGGACTGCAAGAAGGCCTTCGACACAGTTCCTCACAAGAGGTTACTGCAAAAGCTAGAGGATCAGGCACACATAACAGGAAAGGCACTGCAATGGATCAGAGAATACCTGACAGGGAGGCAGGAGTGAGTCATGGTACGTGACGAGGTGTCATGGTACGTGACGAGGTGTCAGAGTGGGCGTCTGTGACAATTGGGGTTCCACAGGGGTCAGTCCTAGGACCTGTGCTGTTTTTGGTATGTGAATGACATAACGGAAGGGATAGACTCAGAAGTGTCCTTGTTTGCAGATGATGTGAAGTTAATGAGAAGAATCAAATTGGACGAGGATCAGGCAGGACTACAAAGAGACCTGGACAGGCTACAAGCCTGGTCCAGCAACTAGCTCCTTGAGTTTAACCCTGCCAAATGCAAAGTCATGAAGATTGGGGAAGGGAAAAGAAGACCGCAGACACAATATAGTCTAGATGGCCAAAGACTGCAAACCTCACTCAAGGAAAAAGATCTGGGGGTGAGTATAACACCGAGCATATCTCCTGAGGCACACATCAATCAGATAACTGCTGCAGCATACGGGCGTCTGGCAAATCTACGGATAGCGTTCCGATACCTCAGTAAGGAATCGTTCAAGACTCTGTATACCATTTACGTCAGGCCCATACTGGAGTATGCAGCACCAGTTTGGAATCCACACCTGGTCAAGCACATCAAGAAATTAGAGAAAGTGCAAAGGTTTGCAACAAGACTAGTCCCAGAGCTAAGGGGATTGTCCTACGAAGAAAGGTTGAGGGAAATCGGCCTGACCACACTGGAAGACAGGAGGGTCAGGGGAGACATGATAACGACATATAAAATACTGCGCAGAATAGACAAGGTGGACAAAGACGGGATGTTCCAGAGATGGGACACAGAAACAAGAGGTCACAATTGGAAGTTGAAGACTCAGATGAATCAAAGGGATGTTAGGAAGTATTTCTTCAGTCATAGAGTAGTCAAGCCGTGGAATAGCCTAGAAAGTGACGTAGTGGAGGCGGGAACCATACATAGTTTTAAGGCGAGGTATGATAAAGCTCATGGAGCAGGGAGAGAGAGGACCTAGTGGCAATCAGTGAAGAGGCGGGGCCAGGAGCTATGACTCGACCCCTGCAACCACAAATACGTGAGTACAAATAGGTGAGTACACACACACACACACACACACACACACACACACACACACACACACGGGAAGGTTTAATCCCTATTTCAGGGATAAAAGTACAGTGGACCCCCGCTTAACGATCACCTAAAAATGCGACCAATTATGTAAGTGTATTTATGTAAGTGCGTTTGTACGTGTATGTTTAGGTGTCTGAAATGGACTAATCTACTTCACAATATTCCTTATGGGAAAAAATTCGGTCAGTACTGGCACCTGAACATACTACTGGAATGAAAAAAGTTCGTTAACCGGGGGTCCACTGTATTCTTGTCTGGTGGTGAAAAGGTTACGTGCAGCCTTAATGACCCTAGTGTAATTGATGGACTCAAAACTCCAATAACCCACCAACCAACCAGGTGATGTGTGTGTGTGTGTGTGTGTGAGAGAGAGAGAGAGAGAGAGAGAGAGAGAGAGAGAGTGTACAGTGTAAATGGCCCTCTCCATGGAAAGAGGCAAATGTAGTCCCTGTTCACAAAAAGAAGAGCAGAGCAGAAATCAGCAACTACAGACCAGTGTCACTCCTGTCAATCACTGGTAAGATCCTTGAGACAATTATCTCAAGACAAATGACAGATTTTTTTGACTACCACTCACTACTTTGTGATCGTCAATATGGCTTCAGGAAAGGTTACTCTGCTGCTGATCTGTTGCTAAACCTCTCCACTAAGTGGCACCAGTCACTGGATGAATCCAAAGTCAGCTGTGTGGTAGCACTGGACATTGCTGGCGCTTTCGACCGGGTGTGGCACCAGGGCCTCTTAGCAAAACTTCAAGCACTGGGAATTGCAGGCTCTACGCTATGTCTCCTCAGTGATTACCTTCATGGTAGATCTCTAAGTGTAGTCCTCAATGGAACGGAATCAGCAAGGCATCCTATTGGGGCAAGCGTTCCACAAGGAAGCGTGCTGGGTCCACTGTTATGGAATGTCTACTTCAACGACCTT
>NW_027195632.1:0-82500 GCF_038502225.1 Cherax quadricarinatus | reverse complement strand
ATCACAGGTTCCCACTCTGACACCTAGCCACGTACCATGACTCGCTGCTGTCTTCCTGACAAGTATTCCCTGACCCATTGTAGTGCCTTCCCTGTTATCCCTGCTTGGTCCTCCAGTTTTTGCACTAATCTCTTGTGTGGAACTGTGTCAAACGCCTTCTTGCAGTCCAAGAAAATGCAATCCACCCACCCCTCTCTCTCTTGTCTTACTGCTGTCACCATGTCATAGAACTCCAGTAGGTTTGTGACACAGGATTTCCCGTCCCTGAAACCATGCTGGCTGCTGTTGATGAGATCATTCCTTTCTAGGTGTTCCACCACTCTTCTCCTGATAATCTTCTCCATGATTTTGCATACTATACATGTCAGTGACACTGGTCTGTAGTTTAGTGCTTGAGTGTGTGTGTTTGTGTGTGTACGTACTCATCTATTTGTGGTTGCAAGGGTCGAGTTTCAGTTCCTAGCCCTGCCTCTTCGCTGGTCGTTACTAGGTCCACTCTTCCTGCTCTAAGAGCTTTATCGTACCTCTTCTTAAAGTTATGTACGCATCCTGCCTCCACTACATCACTCTCCAGATTGTTCCACTTCCTGACAACTCTGTGCCTGAAGAATACTTCCTAACATCCCTGTGACTCATCCGAGTTTTCATCTTCCAGCTGTGACCCCTTGTTGCTGTGTCCCATCTCTGGAACATTCTGTCACTATCTACCTTGTTAATTCCCTCCAGTATTTTACATGTTATCATGTTTTCCCTATTCCTCCTGTCCTCCAGTGTCGTCAGGTTGATTTCTGTTAACCTCTCTTCGTAGGACATGCCCCTTAGCTCCGGGACTAGTCTTGATGCAAACCTTTGCGCTTTCTCTAGTTTCCTTACGTGCTTGGCTAGGTGTGGGTTCCAAACTGGTGCTGCATACTCCAATACAGGCCGAACGTACACGGTGTGCAGGGTCCTGAACGATTCCTTATTGAGATGTCGGAATGCTCTTCTTAGGTTTGCTAGGTGCCCGTATGCTGCAGTAGTTATTTGGTTGATGTGCACCTCAGATGTGCCCGGTGTATAAATACTCCAGGAACCAGTTGCTGGACCAGGCCTGCAGCCTGTCCAGATCCCTTTGTAGTTCTGCCTGGTCCTCGTCCGATTGAATTCTTCTCATCAACTTCACATCTGCAAACAGGGACACTTCTGAGTCTATTCCTTCCTTCTTGTCGTTCACAAATACCAGAAACAGCACCGGTCCTAGGACTGATCGCTGTGGAACCCCGCTCAGTACAGGTGCCCACTCTGACACCTCGCCACGTACCATGGCTCGCTGTTGTCTTCCTAAAGTATTTCCTGATCCCGTGCAGTGCCTTCCCTGTTATCCCTGCCTGATCCTCCAGTTTTTGCACTAACTCTTGTGTGGAACTGTGTCAAACGCCTACTTACAATCCCAAAAAAAACGAAATCTACCCATCCCTCTCTCGCTTGTCTGACTGCCGTCACCCTGTCATGGAACTCCAGTAGGTTTGCAATACAGGATTTCCTGTCCCTGAAACCCTTCTGGCTGTCGTTGATAAGCTCATTCCTTTCTAGGTGCTCCATCACTTTTCTAATGACTTTGCATACTATATATGTCAGTGACACTGGTCTGTAGTTTAATGCTTCGTGTCTGTCTCCTTTTTTAAAAGTGTGTGTGTGTGTGTGTGTGTGTGTGTGTGTGTGTGTGTGTGTGTGTGTGTGTGTGTGTGTGTGTGTGTGTGTGTGTGTGTGTGTGTGTGTGTGCGTGCGTGCACGCGCGCGCATGTGTACAACCTAACATGAAGATATTGTTTCCCTTGAGGAAGACACGTCAGAACCAAAAGTTTAAAGCTGACCTGAAGATGCGTTTGCCAGTTACTGCAGAGTCCAACAAAGTTTGCACCTCCGCAGCCTCAACCCGGGACACCTTCCATCCATTTCCTCCGATGCGTCAGTTGTCACAGGTGGCATAATACCTTCCACGTCTACTACATTTTAATCGGGGGAAAGCGGTAAACCCGTAGAGGTCATATAGCGCCCGTGGAATGTGATACATTCGTATTCGATCAAAGCAAGAGGAAGATCAAGCCCAGTTCCTTGGATCAAGAGCCCCTCACCAGCACCGAAGCAAAAATAATGGAATAAGGTAAAATAATACTATGTACACCATTTCAAGATAATATCGACAAAAATGGCATCAATACATACTTAAATATAGGAACCTTCTACTAACTGGGTCATACTACTGTTGAAAGTTTGAAGCCGATATCAAAAATGGTTATAATCATAACTACAATTTTTACAGGGGTGGATTGGTAGGCCAGTGGAAGGCTTCGGTCAGATGACCAAAATCTCCAGCTGCGGGTCATAATATGTAAGTTTATTCTGGTATACACAAATACAGTTACACAGATTATCATACACAGCAGCATATGTGTAGAGAACCTAAGATAACCCAAAAAAGTCAGAGTGACTTATTTCCATTGGGGTCATTTATTTCCTTTATATGACTAAGACCCGCGTCAGGAAACACTTGTCCTGTTTCCTGACGGAGCTGACCTTACCTAACCTCTGAAGGGGATCAGAGGAGCCTGTATCCACCTATCACACGGAAGGAAAATTTGGCAATGACCCACGAGGCATCATGGCTAGGTCACCCACGCATGCAAATGCTCGTAGATTCGTGGTTTTGTCCATGATAAAATACACAAACGTTGAAAATTTAAAACCAATCTACCAAGGCGTTCCCGAGTAATACACGAACATTTATGAGAACGTTAAGAAAAAAAAAAAAGAATCGTATCTTTACTTTTTTGAAAAATTATTTTCTCATTTACATCTACCTGCCCATCTGGAGGGTGTCCGGGGGTCAACGCCCCCGCGGCCCAGTCCTTGCCCAGGCCCTACATTAATGTAATAAATAATATTTGATTTTGAGTTTTTAAATTCCTATTTCATAAATTTGGCCAGAAAATGGCAAATTGGCACCCACAGCCCAAAATTAATGCAATGCTTCCAATAAAGATACAAAGGTATTTAGGGTTTGAAGCCGATCAGATGAGTCATTCTCCAGTTATGGCACGGTTTCCAACAATTCCACATTTTAATATTTTTCATCAACAAATTTGCCTGCACACAAACAAAATTTAATAGGTGCCATCCTGGCACCTATTAATGTTATTTAACAGGAATAAAATGATCCAACTCATTCCAGGAAGCTGGTAATGGGTTCAGTAACTTTAGTGACAGGGCACGTGAACATGACAACTGTTCTCACAATTTGGTCCTCGTTACCGTACACAAGCGTTTGAAATTTGAAGCCGATTGGATGAGGCGTTCTCGAGCAAAAAAAAAAAAAATCAAGGATGAAGAAAAAAATTAAGTAACCTCTTAAAAGGAACCCCTTTGGGGATAAATAATAATAATAATAATAATAATAATAATAATAATAATAATAATAATAATAATAATAATAATAATAATAATATTATTATTATTATTATTATTATTATTATTAGAGATATAATGTGATCCTTTATTGACTACGTTTCGCCCACACAGTGGACTTTATCAACTCACTAACTTCTTCATTGTTATCCTACATAGCAACCAACCTACCATAAAGGTGGCAGCAAAGCAGTAGCTAAGAACTATAGACCAATACCTTTAACGTCCCACATCATAAAAATCTTTGAAAAAGTTCTAAGAAGCAGGATAACAACCACCTGGACTCCCAACACAGGGCAACGTGGTTCAGGGCAGGTCGCTCCTGCCTCTCGCAAATACTGGACCACTATGATATGGTCTTGGGTGCACTGGAAAACAAACATAATGCAGATGTATACACAGATTTTGCAAAATTCTTTGACAAGTGCGATCATGGTGTAATAGCACACAAAATACATGCTAAAGGGATAACTGGCAAAGTAGGCAGATGGATCTTCAACTGTCTAACCAAACGAACACAAAGAGTAGTGGTAAACAGAATTGGAAGCGGCCATAGTAAAGAGCTCTGTTCCACAAGGCACAATACTCGCCCCTGAACTATAACTATAAATGAAATTGAAAGAAACCCAAACTATTTCTTTTCTTATGCCAAATCAAAGTCTAGAACAACATCCAGTATTAGGCCCCCTACTTAAACGGAATGGGTCTTACACAGATGACAGCCAGGAAATGAGTGAGCTACTCAAGTCCCAATATGACTCGGATTTTAGCGAGCCACTAACCAGACTGAGAGTCGAAGACCTAAATGATTTTTTTATGAGCGAGACAGAACTTGGTAGACATACACACCTATCTTGATATTATCCTGACGCCAAATGACTTCGAAAAGGCGATAAATGACATGCCCATGCACTCTGCCCCAGGCCCAGACTCATGGAACTCTTGTGTTCATCAAGAACTGAAAGAAGCCCCTATGACGTGCTTTTAACATCCTGTGGAGAAGGAGCATGGACACTGGGGTCGTCCTACAGTTACTAAAAACAACAGACATAGCTCTACTCCACAAAGGGGGCAGTAAAGCAACAGCAAAAGAACTACAAACCGATAGCGCTAACATCCCATATAATAAAAAGCTTTGAAAGGGTTCTAAGAAGCAAGATCACCACCCATCTAGATGCCCATCAGTTACACATCCCAGGGCAGCATGGGTTTAGAGCAGGTCGCTCCTGTCTGTCCCAGCTACTGGACCACTATGACAAGGTCCTGGATACTCTAGAAGACAAACAAAATGCAGATGTAATATACACAGATTTTGCAAAAGCCTTTGACAAGTGTGACCATGGTGAAATAGGGCACAAAATGCGTGATAAAGGAATAACAGGAAAATTCGGTAGATGGATCTATAATTTCCTAACAAATAGAACGCAATGAGTAGTAGTCAACAGAATAAAGTGAGGCGGCTACGGTTAAAAGCTCTGTTCCACAAGGCACAGTACTCATTCCCATCTTGTTCCTCATCCTCATATCGGACATAGACAGGGATATAAGCCACAGCGCAGTGTCCTCCCTTGCAGATGACACCCGAATTTGCACTGAAGACACTGCAAGACTCCAGGCGTACATCAACCAAATCTTTAAATGGGCTACAGAAAACAATATGAAGTTCAATGATGAGAAATTTCAGTTACTCTGATATGGAAAACGTGAGGAAATTAAAACTTCATCAGAGTATAAAACAAATTCCAACCACACAATAGAGCGAAAAACTAATTTAAAAGACCTGGGGGTGATCATGTCAGAGGATCTCACCTTCAAGGATCAAAATATTGTATCAATCGCATCTGCTGGAAAAATGACAGGATCGATAATGAGAACCTTCAAATCCAGGGAGGCCAAGCCCATGATGACACTCTTCAGGTCGCTTGTTCTATCTAGGCTGGAATATTGCTGCACCTTTCAAGGCAGGTGAAATTGCTGACCTAGAAAATGGACAGAGAACCTTCACGACACGCATAACTGCGATAAACCACCTCAGTTACTGGAAACGCTTGAAGTTCCTAAACCTGTATTCCCTAGAACGCAGGAGAGTGAGATACATGATTAAATACACCTGGAAAATCCTAGAGGGACTAGTACCAAACTTGCACACAAAAATCACACCCTACGAAAGCAAAAGACTCGGCAGACGGTGCAACATCCCCCCCACTGAAAAACAGAGGTGTCACTAGCACAATAAGAGACAACACAATTAGTGTCAGGGGCCCAAGACTGTTCAACTGCCTCCCAGCATACATCAGGGGGGATTACCAATAGACCCCTGGCTGTCTTCAAGCAGGCAGTGGACAGGCACCTAAAGTCAGCACCTGACGAGCCGGGTTGTGGTTCGTACGATGGATTACGTGCGGCCATCAGTAACAGCCTGGTTGATCAGGCCCTGATCCATCATGAGGCCTGGTCACAGACCGAGCCGCGGGGGCGTTGACCCCCGGAACTCTCTCCGGGTATACTCCAGGTATCCTGTTCCTCATCCTCATATCAGACACAGAGATGTAAACCATAGCACCGTATCGTCCATTGTAGACAATACTAGGATCTGCATGAGAGTATCATCCATTGAGGACACGGCAAATCTCCAAGATATAGGTTAGGTAAGGTTCATCAGGAAACAGGACAAGTGTTTCTTGACGCGGGTCTTAGTCAAATGATGACCCGCCGTTGGAGTTTTTGGTCATCCGACCAAAGACGTAGAATTAGGGGGGATATGATTGAGGTGTATAAATGGAAGACAGGAATAAATAAAGGGGATGTAAATAGTGTGCTGAAAATATCTAGCCTAGACAGGACTCGCAGCAATGGTTTTAAGTTGGAAAAATTCAGATTCAGGAAGGATATAGGAAAGTACTGGTTTGGTAATAGAGTTGTGGATGAGTGGAACAAACTCCCAAGTACCGTTATAGAGGCCAGAACGTTGTGTAGCTTTAAAAATAGGTTGGATAAATACATGAGTAGATGTGGGTGGGTGTGAGTTAGACCTGATAGCTTGTGCTACCAGGTCGGTTGCCGTGTTCCTCCCTTAAGTCAATGTGACCTGTTGTTAGGTTACCTGGAGGTTATTCCGGGGATCAACGCCCCCGCGGCCCGGTCCACGACCAGGCCTCCCGATGGATCAGGGCCTGATCAACTAGGCTGTTACTGCTGGCCGCACGCAGTCCGACGTACGAGCCACAGCCCGGCTGATCCGGCACTGACTTTAGGTATCTGTCCAGCTCTCTCTTGAAGGCAGCCAGGGGTTTATTGGCAATTCCCTTAATGCTTGATGGGAGGCTGTTGAACAGTTTTGGGCCCCGGACACTTATGGTGTTTTCTCTTAGTGTACCAATGGCGCCCCTACTTTTTATTGGCGGCATTTTGCATCGCCTGCCCAGTCTTTTACTTTCGTAGGGAGTGATTTCTGTGTGCAGATTTGGGACCATTCCTTCCAAGATTTTCCAAGTGTAGATTATGATATATCTCTCCCTCCTGCGTTCCAACGAGTACAAGTCAAGTGCTTTCAAGCGTTCCCAGTAGTTAAGGTGCTTGACAGAACTTATACGTGCAGTAAAGGATCTCTGTACACTCTCTAGATCTGCGATTTCACCTGCTTTGTATGGAGATGTTAATGTACAACAGTATTCCAGCCTAGAGAGAACAAGTGATTTGAAAAGGATCATCATGGGCTTGGCATCTCTCGTTTTGAAAGTTCTCATTATCCATCCTATCATTTTCTTTGCACGTGCGATCGTGGCACTGTTGTGATCCTTGAAAGTGAGATCCTCAGACATTACTACTCCCAGGTCCCTTACATTATTTTTCCGCTCTATTGTATGGCCGGAGTCAGTAGTATACTCTGTTCTAGTTATTATCTCCTCCAGTTTTCCATAACGGAGTAGTTGGAATTTGTCCTCATTGAACATCATATTGTTTACCGTCGCCCACTGGAAAACTTTGTTTATATCTTCTTGGAGGTTAACCGCGTCCTCAGCAGATGACAGCCTCATGCAGATCCTAGTATCATCCGCAAAGGATGATACGGTGCTGTGGTGTATATCTCGAAATAAAGATACCTAACTGTTGCATATGTGTCTTACCTAACAACCTGTCGGTATTTTATACCATTTTAATGTTCAATGTGACCTGACCTGACTAGGTTGGGTGCATTGGCTTAAGCCGGTAGGAGACTTGGACCTGCCTCGCATGGGCCAGTAGGCCTGCTGCAGTGTTCCTTCGTTCTTATGTTTATAAAAAGGTTGACCTGAAGGGACGTAACTCAGCACTAAGTTACTCACTTGGCCACCCAATTCTCCGCTTGTGACGCTGTAAATAGGCTATTTGGCGGAGCCTCCTCTTCCTCGCAGCATCATCGGCCGTCTCGCTGGTCATCTTCCAGACGCAGATTCACAAAAAAGACCACGAAGACGGGTTCTGGGGTTTAACACGTTCTGCATCACCTGACACTCTCAACTTAAGGATCACTGACACTACAAATATATTTTTTTTGGCTATTTTTGCTGTTAGATTATTCACTCTTGTATCTAAGATTCCTTGCTCTCTTAAACGCACAAGCACTTCGAAGCACGCTGACAAGGGCTCTAAAGCACGTGGATAGCGAATTAAATTAATATTTTCAGCTGTAGAGAACCACACTGTGGTCTAGACTGGTCTCAGCTGGGCTGTGTTCACTGCTCTCCCTCTCACACCATTTCCTAGCTGTGGTGCCACAACTGGGATTTCCCTGTCTATTTTTGAACATCTTCAGACTGGGACTGCTGCAGGTGAATAATCTCGTTACGTGTAACTGGCGGTTTATTACGCTAGTGTGCATATTTAGTAGTGTCGACGGTATACTGTGAGTAGGTAAATCGCCTGGTGATGCCTTGTGGCATTATGTGACTCGTGTAGCAGCAGTGAGTTGCCAACGACTGGTACTCAATCATTGTATTATCATTTGTTGTTTGCTACTCGCTATGAATTTCTCTCTCAAGGCACCAGCATTCTACCTCACGCAGTTGTGACTTACTGTTTTCAACCCGTATATTGACCACCAGACACCCTGCTATCCTACAGGACCTGACGGGAGGTTATGTTAGCCTGGTATACCAACGTTGATTGTATGCTTCCTTAAGCTATATCAGTTGCTAGTACGGTAGAACGGGTTTTCGGGCTTCATAATATTTTGTGGTGTAACAATAAACAAAGCCTTAAAGGTGAGTGTTGTTTACAAGCAACAAGTATACTTTAAACCTTCCAAAGTGGGAGGGACAGTCTCGTACACACTGGTGGGAACACTGGCAACTTGATGTGGTAAGCCTCTTATGGAAAACCTTATTTATCACCATGACGAGTTCCCGTGTTTATATGACTGAGTCATCGTAGGTAAAATAAGATTTTCAAATTATTACCTAGGAGGGTTAATTACCCAGGGTTACTTAAAACTAATATGGCTTATTTCCACTGGATCCTTTTTTAATTAAGATTTAAATAAGATATTGACTTGTCATTTTGTCTGATTTTCTTAGGTTATCCTAGGTAATCTACACATATGCTGCTGTGTGTGACAGCTTATGTAACTGTATTTATGCGTACCTATACCTGAATAAACTTACTTATTAATCTTCCCCAGGATGCGACCCACAACACTCTGCTAACACCCAGGTACCTACTTACTGCTAAGCATTTCCACTTTTATTTTAATGTATTCATGTTTGTTGTTCTCTCCTAGTGGCGTATTATTATTATTATTATTATAATTAAGGGGGAGCGCTAAACCCGTATGGTTATACAGCGCCTGGGGGGGGGGATGTGGAAAGCATTCAGGCTTAATTCGGGGAACTGGAGCACAGATCCAATTCCCTAAATCAAGAGCCCCTCACCAACATCAAGGAACTCCTAGTGGCGTAGAGACGGGTACGGAAGGAAAATCGCAATTTGTTTTGTAGTGTAACATATCGTGTCGTAAAGAATGGAAGTGAAATAGTCAGGTGGACATGACACCTTCCCAGGAAGGTAAACCGGGGGTCAGCAGCTGGTGGAGGCAAGGAAGATGGATAACTAGTGAGGGAATGGTGGTGGGTAAGGGAATGTAGGTAAACAATCTTCATTTCTTCCCCCTCCTATCTCTCTCACACACACACAAACCTGGAGGGGCCATGACTCAACCCCACCCCTACAGCCACAACTCTGTGAGTGTACATACACGCACGCACGCACTAGTGACGAATATTAACTAACGCATCACACACAAAACAGGACAAGTGTTGACATGTGCCTCTGTCACACAATTACTAATTACAAATGGTAGTGACTGACCAGTTAAATCAAACTTAGACTTAACCTGTGTTAACTGGTGACCGTTCTCTTAGTTGTGCTGAGAAGGGCCATAGCTCCTGGCCCAGCATGCTATTATAGACTGGTTTCAGAGATTATTGGCCTTCAAGGTCCACTCATATCTACTCTTGAAACTGTGTATGTTCTTTGCCTCCCCATCCTGAGACTGAGAAAGGTGGCTGGTGGCTGATGCTTCGGTGATCTGTTGATCGAAGGAATGAGAGCTACCCTTCCCTTCTTCGGATCAAACCTGATTACTTCCCATTCTCAGGGTGATTTATGACACCTATGCATAATAATAATAATAATAATAATAATAATAATAATAATAATAATAATAATAATAATAATAATAATCCCTTATTCACAAGTCTCTGAATTTCTTTTTTTTTATCTTTCTTGAGCTCTCACTTTCTCTTTTCCTCATTAGATAATCTCTCTTCGTCCATTTCTAACCGTAATTAAACTGGAGTTAGAGGTGGGAAAACTTACATTTTATTTAAAAGAATAAAATATTAAATTTTATTACATCTTCCAACGTCTGGGAATTTCATGTCTCATCACGTTATGTTTTTTCTTCTTAATACTTCTACAAACATTAAGGCTAAGAGTACACATCATCAGTACACAAAACCTTTGTTAAGAGCGTTAGTGAACCTTGCTGGGTATTGTAGCTCGACAAGGGGTGTGAATCGCTGAAATCCTAGTTTAGAAAGAATGTTACGTGTGACGTACGTGCACATTCCTGGGCAACGTGAGTTTAAACAGGTCGCTCTTGCCTTTCGCAGTTGTTGGACCATTACGACATGGTCTTCGGTGCGCTGGAAGACACTCAAAATGGAGATGAAGTATACACAGATTTTGCAAAAGCCTACGACAAGTCTGATCATGGTGTAATAGCACATAAGATGCGTACAAAAGGAGTAACTGAACGAGTAGGCAAATTAATTTTTAATTTTCTAACGAGCCAGACCCAAAAAGTAACAGTCAGTCAAGTCAAATTTGAGGCTGCTACAGTGTAAAGCTCTGTTCCTCAAGGCCTAGTACTTGCCTTCACCCATCTTCATTCTAATATTCGATATAGTCACTTAAGTCATAGCATTGTATCATCCTTTACAGACAAGGCATCCACTTAGAAGATAGCAAATCTACAAGCTGATATAACCCAGGTCTTCCAGTGGGACTCAGAAAATAATATAATTCTCGACGAGGACAAATTTCAGGTTCCTCGCTATGGAAAAACTTGAAATATGAAAAAAAAGGAATACCACAAACCACTTAGCATAGTGAAAGAGAGATGAGAGATACTTTGTGATATCGTACAATGATCTTACGATCAAGGATCATGGAACTGTCGCTATTACAACCGCAAGGAAATAGATAGGCCAGATAGCTAGAACCTTGAAAGTAAGAGATGCCAAGCCAGTGTTGATGCTGTTTTTAGTTCCGAAAGTTTTTCTATTCCCAGAGCCCGGCCATGGGCCAGGCTTATCTAGTACTTGCCTGGTCAACCTGGCTGTTGCCGCTGGTGGGACGTTAACCCACATATCCTTGACCTCATGAAAGGAATTGAATCTGAACTACTCTTCCTCAGATCGAACCTGGATGCATCCTGTTTCCCCGCTCCTATATGATCCATGCGGATTTATTGCTTCCCCCTAATTACAATATGTAAACTCTTTGCAACTGTTCCCTGCTGTTCCCCTAGCGATAAGCAGGTACCTGAGTGTTGGCTGACTGCTGTGGGTTGCATCCTGGGAAAGGATAAGACGGTCCTTAATATAAATAAGCCAGATACAGTGGCCTTACTGGGCTATCCCACGTTACTGATCCCACGGGTTAATAGTCAATTATACAAATATTTTGTGGAGTCGTTAAAAATTAAAATAATTGTTTAACGTAATCTAGTCGATTGATATGTCTGTTTAGGTACAGGTACACATAAGTACAGTTATACAAATTTAGATGATTCCAATTATCATACATAGTAATATAAGGACTTCCACTGATACCTTCTGCCTTGCCTCAGAGAATTTACCCTCAATCCTGTTGCTGTCTTGCAACATTGCATAGCTCCTGACGACGCACTCGAGTGCGACAGATCTTGAGATAAAGATTTCCATCCCCATGTGGCTTGTTTTACATTGTTAAGTTCACTTGTTTTGCATAGTAACGTGTAAATTACCTACCTAACAACATAATGACTAACAACATAATGACTAACAACATAATGACTAACAACATGACTAACAACATGACTAACAACATTACCAACAATATGACTAACAACATTACCAACAATATGACTAACAACATTACCAACAATATGACTAACAACATGACTAACATTACTAACAACATGACTAACAACATGACTAACAACATGACTAACAACATTACTAACAACATTACTAACAACATGACTAACAACATGACTAACAACATTACTAACAATATGACTAACAACATTACTAACAACATTACTAACAACATTACTAACAACATGACTAACAACATTACTAACAACATTACTAACAACATGACTAACAACATTACTAACAACATTACTAACAACATGACTAACAACATGACTAACAACATGACTAACAACATGACTAACAACATTACTAACAACATGACTAACATTACTAACAACATGACTAACAACATGACTAACAACATTACTAACAACATGACTAACAACATTACTAACATTACTAACAACATTACTAACAACATGACTAACAACATGACTAACAACATTACTAACAACATGACTAACAACATTACTAACAACATTACTAACAACATGACTAACAACATTACTAACAACATTACTAACAACATTACTAACAACATGACTAACAACATTACTAACAACATGACTAACAACATGACTAACAACATTACTAACAACATGACTAACAACATTACTAACAACATTACTAACAACATGACTAACAACATTACTAACAACATTACTAACAACATTACTAACAACATTACTAACATTACTAACAACATTACTAACAACATTACTAACAACATGACTAACAACATTACTAACAACATGACTAACAACATGACTAACAACATTACTAACAACATGACTAACAACATGACTAACAACATGACTAACAACATTACTAACAACATGACTAACAACATGACTAACAACATGACTAACAACATGACTAACAACATTACTAACAACATGACTAACAACATGACTAACAACATGACTAACAACATGACTAACAACATGACTAACAACATGACTAACAACATTACTAACAACATGACTAACAACATGACTAACAACATGACTAACAACATGACTAACAACATGACTAACAACATGACTAACAACATTACTAACAATATGACTAACAACATGACTAACAACATGACTAACAATATGACTAACAACATGACTAACAACATTACTAACAACATGACTAACAACATTACTAACAATATGACTAACAACATGACTAACAACATGCTTATTGGAGAAGCCAGACACAAAGGCTCCAGAATCAGAGAAAAATAAATTAATGTACAATTGTTATGGATTCCATCACACACTGAATTATTCCTTGATGATAAAGTTGATAAGTTGGTCCAAGAAAGTTCCCTGAAGGAGAATGTAGAATATAACTTTGGTATATCTGTGTCTAGCATTAGGAATAATATTAGGAGAGAAGTAAATAATGAAAGTGAACGTTATAGAAACGCAGTTAGAAGCCTGAGTAGATCTATCACTAACTATGATAACATGAATGTTGATAAGAATGTTAGTGGAACAACTTGTAATGTGAACACTGACTGATATTGTAGTAGCCAGACTTATACTTGGTTACTAGTACTTCTGACAGTCTGACAGACTGACTGATATTGTAGTAGCCAGACTTATACTTGGTTACTAGTACTTCTGACAGTCTGACAGTCTGACAGTCTGACTGATATTGTAGTAGCCAGACTTATACTTGGTTACTAGTACTCCTGACAGTCTGACTGATATTGTAGTAGCCAGACTTATACTTGGTTACTAGTACTTCTGACAGTCTGACAGTCTGACTGATATTGTAGTAGCCAGACTTATACTTGGTTACTAGTACTTCTGACAGTCTGACAGTCTGACTGATATTGTAGTAGCCAGACTTATACTTGGTTACTAGTACTTCTGACAGTCTGCCAGACTGACTGATGTTGTAGTAGCCAGACTTATACTTGGTTACTAGTACTTCTGACAGTCTGACTGATATTGTAGTAGCCAGACTTATACTTGGTTACTAGTACTTCTGACAGTCTGACAGTCTGACTAATATTGTAGTAGCCAGACTTATACTTGGTTACTAGTACTTCTGACAGTCTGACAGTCTGACTGATATTGTAGTAGCCAGACTTATACTTAGTTACTAGTACTTCTGACAGTCTGACAGACTGACTGATATTGTAGTAGCCAGACTTATACTTGGTTACTAGTACTTCTGACAGTCTGACAGTCTGACAGTCTGACTGATATTGTAGTAGCCAGACTTATACTTGGTTACTAGTACTTCTGACAGTCTGACAGACTGACTGATATTGTAGTAGCCAGACTTATACTTGGTTACTAGTACTTCTGACAGTCTGACAGTCTGACTGATATTGTAGTAGCCAGACTTATACTTGGTTACTAGTACTTCTGACAGTCTGACAGTCTGACTGATATTGTAGTAGCCAGACTTATACTTGGTTACTAGTACTTCTGACAGTCTGACAGTCTGACTGATGTTGTAGTAGCCAGACTTATACTTGGTTACTAGTACTTCTGACAGTCTGACTGATATTGTAGTAGCCAGACTTATACTTGGTTACTAGTACTTCTGACAGTCTGACAGTCTGACTGATATTGTAGTAGCCAGACTTATACTTGGTTACTAGTACTTCTGACAGTCTGACAGTCTGACTGATATTGTAGTAGCCAGACTTATACTTGGTTACTAGTACTTCTGACAGTCTGACAGTCTGACTGGTGTTGTAGTAGCCAGACTTATACTTGGTTACTAGTACTTCTGACAGTCTGACAGTCTGACTGATATTGTAGTAGCCAGACTTATACTTGGTTACTAGTACTTCTGACAGTCTGACAGTCTGACTGATGATGTAGTAGCCAGACTTATACTTGGTTACTAGTACTTCTGACAGTCTGACTGATATTGTAGTAGCCAGACTTATACTTGGTTACTAGTACTTCTGACAGTCTGACAGACTGACTGATATTGTAGTAGCCAGACTTATACTTGGTTACTAGTACTTCTGACAGTCTGACTGATATTGTAGTAGCCAGACTTATACTTGGTTACTAGTACTTCTGACAGTCTGACAGTCTGACTGGTATTGTAGTAGCCAGACTTATACTTGGTTACTAGTACTTCTGACAGTCTGACAGTCTGACTGATATTGTAGTAGCCAGACTTATATTTGGTTACTAGTACTTCTGACAGTCTGACAGTCTGACTGGTGTTGTAGTAGCCAGACTTATACTTGGTTACTAGTACTTCTGACAGTCTGACAGACTGACTGATATTGTAGTAGCCAGACTTAAACTTGGTTACTAGTACTTCTGACAGTCTGACAAACTGACTGATGTTGTAGTAGCCAGACTTAAACTTGGTTACTAGTACTTCTGACAGTCTGACAAACTGACTGATGTTGTAGTAGCCAGACTTAAACTTGGTTACTAGCACTTCTGGCAGTCTGAAAGACTGACTGATGTTGTAGTAGCCAGACTTAAACTTGGTTACTAGTACTTCTGACAGTCTGACAGACTGACTGATGTTGTAGTAGCCAGACTTACACTTGGTTACTAGCACTTCTGACAGTCTGAAAGACTGACTGATATTGTAGTAGCCAGGCTTAAACTTGGTTACAAGTACTTCTGACAGTCTGACAGACTGACTGATGTTGTAGTAGCCAGACTTAAACTTGGTTACTAGCACTTCTGACAGTCTGAAAGACTGACTGATATTGTAGTAGCCAGGCTTAAACTTGGTTACAAGTACTTCTGACAGTCTGACAGACTGACTGATGTTGTAGTGGCCAGGCTTAAACTTGGTTATAAGAACATAAGAACATAAGAACGAAGGAACACTGCAGAAGGCCTACTGGCCCATGCGAGGCAGGTCCAAGTCTCCTACCGGCTTAAGCCAATGCACCCAACCTAGTCAGGTCAGGTCACATTGACTTAAGGGAGGAACACGGCAACCGACCTGGTAGCACAAGCTATCAGGTCTAACTCACACCCACCCACATCCACTCATGTATTTATCCAACCTATTTTTAAAGCTACACAACGTTCTGGCCTCTATAACGGTACTTGGGAGTTTGTTCCACTCATCCACAACTCTATTACCAAACCAGTACTTTCCTATATCCTTCCTGAATCTGAATTTTTCCAACTTAAAACCATTGCTGCGAGTCCTGTCTAGGCTAGATATTTTCAGCACACTATTTACATCCCCTTTATTTATTCCTGTCTTCCATTTATACACCTCAATCATATCCCCCCTAATTCTACGTCTTTCTAGAGAGTGCAGATTCAGGGCCGTTAGTCTATCCTCATAGGGAAGGTTTCTGATACATGGGATCAACTTTGTCATCCTCCTTTGTACATTTTCCAGAGAATTTATATCCATTCTGTAATAAGGTGACCAAAACTGTGCAGCATAATCTAAATGAGGCCTAACCAAGGATGTATAGAGTTGAAGAACAACCTGAGGACTCCTATTATTTATGCTTCTTGATATGAAGCCAAGGATTCTATTAGCTTTATTGCGAACACTTATGCACTGTTTTCTTGGTTTCAGATTACTGCTAACCAGAACTCCTAAATCTTTTTCGCAATCCGTAATATTAAGATCTACATTATTTAGTTTATATGTGGCATGGTTATTGTCCTGTCCAACATTTAGAACTTTGCATTTGTCTATATTAAACTGCATCTGCCACTTCTCCGACCACTGCATCAGTCTATTCAAATCTTCCTGGAGTGCTCGAATGTCCTCGTCAGAATGAATTCGACGGCCTATTTTTGTGTCATCGGCAAACTTGCCGATGTCGCTCTTTATGCCCTCATCTATGTCGTTTATGTAGATTGTGAACAGCAGGGGGCCCAACACTGACCCCTGTGGAACACCGCTCGTGACACTTCCCCACTCTGATTTCTCCCCATTTATGCAAACTCTCTGCTGCCTATTTGTCAACCATGCCTCTATCCAGGAAAAAATTTCTCCTCCTATTCCATATGGTCACTATCTTGAACACTATGTGCATTATTGTCCACTTATTGAAGAATACGAAGATAGACAGTATAATAAACCCAGTCGTAGCTTATTTGAGATATCTAATGACGCCAATGTAGCAAAAAACAGTGTATTGACGTGTATATGTCATCCTATAGCTACGGGGTACACTTAAACAACACAAAACAAAATAAAATAATGACAGGTATCCCCCCAAAAAACTTCATAGAAAACTTAAGCGTACCCTTGATTGTCTGGCGATCAAAGAAAACGTAGGAAGTTTATGACAGACTGAAGTAATTTCCGTTGATGAGGCAGAAAAAAAGAGAATAGTGTAACCTGCATTTACCTGTCAGTCTCTTGTGGTTTTTGTCGAGGGTAAGACGCTGCCGGCTAGTGAAGGATCCCTCCCATTATGTGATGAGGGAGGAATCATGCGGTAAGCGAAGCCCTTTTTTCTTTCTTCTTTCTTCCCTTCTTTCCTTTTCTTTCCTTTTTTCTTGTGTTTATTTTCGTTATTTCTTTCTTTGATAATTTCTTTCATTTATTTCTTTTTCTTTCTTTCCTTCCTGACCTGTACTCTGGTCTTCTCTGCTGACTCTCGCTCATTCGTGACTTGATGATGGTCCGGGATGAATCGAAACCATAAAATTTCATGAGCGACCGGAAACGTCGTCTAAATTTTCACCTCTAATTGTTAATTATTTGCGAATTGTTCCAGCCACGGTATTGTTCCAGCTGCAGTATTGTTCCAGCCAAGGTATTGTTCCAGGAACGGTATTGTCCCAACCACTGTATTGTTCCAGCCACGGTATTGTTCAAGCCACGTTATTATTCCAGCCACGATATTATTCCAGCCACTGTATTATTCCAGTCACGGTATTTTCCCAGCCACGGTATTATTCCGGCCACGGCATTGTTCCAGCCACGGTATCATTTTAACCATGGTATTGTTCCAGCCACGATATTGTTCCAGTCACGGTATTGTTCCAGCCACGGTACTGTCCCAGCCACAGTACTCTTCCAGCCACGGCACTGTCCCAGCCACAGTATTGTTCCAGCCACGGTATTGTTCCAGGGGATAGGATAACGCATGGGGGTACAGAAAAATGACAGAAGACATGAGGGTCCTCGCCAAGGCTATCTGCTGAGAAGAACTATCTACTTCCATCTTGATGAGGAAATAGATGAAAGGGGTAAACAGGACATAGATGGAAAGAATAGAACAAAACATAGATGGAAGGCGGTGGATAACATGAGGGATGGATGGGGGTGATAAGGAAAGAATCATAGGAGACAGAGGAGAGGTGAAGGAGAAGGAAGGAGGTACTTAAATGACGAAGGATTTGTAAAAGTATGCACAAGAGAGAGGGAGAGCATGCAAGGAAGGAGTGTGGGAAGAAGAGTATGCGTAGGAGCAATGAAGGAGAGAGAACATGCACGGGATCAATAATTGGGAGTGGGAGTATGCATGGGTGAGATGAGGGAGGGTGGGAGGTGCTACCAACTGAAGGGAGATGAGCAGGGTAAAGCATCAACGTGAAGGAGTGAGTCATGCACACTAGGTACATCAGAGGCGTCATGCACTAAAGGAAGGCTAGGAGAGAGAGAGAGAGGGAGAGAGAGAGAGAGAGAGAGAGAGAGAGAGAGAGAGAGAGAGAGAGAGAGAGAGAGAGAGAGAGAGAGAGAGAGAGAGAGAGAGCTTTAGGTAGGTGGGAAAGAGGAGTCATGCACTGGAGCTCACTTCCGGGCTCTATGGTCATGCACACTACCTGCAACAACAGTCTGACGATAAAAACGTTATTACTCAAACGTAAATTTGATAGGTTTTTGTAATTACAATAAATCTATTTAACGACAGTGACGCTAACAACGACAGGAACACTGATAATGACACTGACAATGACAGTAGCACTAACAATGACAGTAACATTAACAATGACAGTAACACTAACAAAGACAGTAACACTAACATGGACAAAGGACACACAGACTGCGACCCTTGAAGCAGCCAGCGTCAGGTCGAGGTCCTGTAAATATTATTTTTCATATTTACGGTATTGACTGAGGCCAAAATAAATACTGAGCTATCTCACAATCCCAGGAGATCCGTCAGGGTCACTCTAGCCTCAGTTTACTGAGTGTAAGAAGCTAACTTTAGAAGCCAGCTCAGTGACAATGTAAGGGGACAGGAGCCGGACTCTGGCTTAGGTTGAGACACCAGGAGACGCTTGATGTGTAGAAACAAGGGTTGTCGGGTCGTAACTTGGCCACTGTAGTATTTCTAACTTCAGAGTTGGTGTGACAGGGACTTGCTGAAGCTGGTGGTGGTGGCCTGGTCGTTAGAGCAGCGACCTCTCGTTTGACTCGCTCTAGTTCAACTCTCCGAGAAATATTGTAATCCAAAATCTGCGTAAAATGCGTCGCTCTAACGGAGCAGAAGAGAAACACCACAGAAGTGAGAAATGACTCCAACACTTGAAGAAAAAACGGCCGCTGAACTTTTCAACACATTACAAGTAGTAGAACAAAGAAATTTTCCCCAGACTGGTAATGAAGACTCCTGCGCTGCCTATCTACTGAGACGAGATTTATGCACTGAAAGTAAAAAAAAAAAAAAATTGGAAAACCCTGAAATCACAGCGTCAGTTCAGGGTTATCAGTCAGCCACGTCGAGTAAACTGCAAAACAGATGCTGCCAAAATTACTGTTGTCTTAAGGAAAAAGACTGACAGCATGCACGAGCACGAACATGCACTCAGAATGAACATGCACAAGCACGAACATGCACAGTGGCATGTACATTCACTACTTTTCCTATCATGCTTTCCCCTTCCAAGAAAAGTGTTCTTATCTCCCTCTTTCTCTGCGCCCTCCGCATCTGTAATCCTCAGTTCCTTCCAGCAGAAATTTCCACTCTTCATAATTCGTTTTCCCGTCTTGGCTACCCTTCCCATTTCATAGACTCTGCCCTCTCACATGCTAAACGTAATTTCTTCTCTGCCAAACTCTCTACTCCTGGGAACTCTTCTGTCCTCTGCCTTCCCTACATTTCCGGTCTTTCTAATCTCAACAATTCTCTCCGTCCCTTAGACATCAAGCTTACCTTCCGCCAGACTAACACTCTTCGCACTAATCTCGTTCATACCTCTCCTCCCTCTACAGATGTTCCTGGTGTCTACTCTATTTCTTGCTCCTCCTGTCCTCTTCAATACTTTGGAGAAACTGGTCGATCTCTTTCTGACAGACTTAGGGAGCACAAAAATAGTGTTAGGCTTGCCGACACTAACAATGCTCTTTTCTGTCACGTCAGAGATCATAGCCATCCTATTGACTGGTCTTCTGCTAAAACTGTCTTCCCTACTTCCAACTCTAACAGTCGCCGTCTAGTCGAATCCTCTCTAATACACAACTTTCCTTGTATGAATCTTAGTCCTGGCTTCGTCTCTGTAGATGCCTTCCTCTCCCACTACATTGTAAAATGCTCCAAACTTCAGAACACCCGTGACTTAACCTGACTCCTCATTTTTTCTTTCTTTTTCTTTTTCTTCTTCTCCCTCTTCCCCTTTCCTCTTTCCTTTTTCTCCTCTGGGTTGTCTGTCTTTCTTCTGTCTCGTGTTTCTGTTCCTTCATTATTTATTTCACCATTTCCCCTTTCCCCACCTCTGTGCACTTGCTCTCCCTCTGTGGGCACCTAGCTCCCTTGTGGGCACCTAGCTCCCTTGTGGGCACCTAGCTCCCTTGTGGGCACCTAGCTCCCTTGTGGGCACCTAGCTCCCTTGCAGTGCTCCCCTTTCTTTGTATTTGACTGGCTCCTCCTCCTTATTCCCCACTACTACCAATACCACTACTACTACTACTACTACTTCTACTACTACAACCACTACTACTACTACTACTACTACTACTACTACTACTACTACTACTACTTCTACTACTACCACTACTACTACTACTACTACTACTACTACTACTACTACTACTACTACTACTACTACTACCACTACCTCTTCCTGCCTATATATAGCCGTCCTGCTCCACTTCTGGTTAGTGTGACTTTGTAAATGGTCCAAGTCGGACCGAAACGTCGTCGTAAGCTTCTCTCTTCTATGTGCGGGTTATTTGTGTATGGAACATGCACAAGCACGAACATGCACTCAGAATGAACATGCACTCAACACCTAAGTCGATTCCTCAAACGCTGTTTTCTATAGCCATCTTCTATACAAATTTGTGAATCCAGTTGACCAAACTACCCATGTGAGGGGAGACTATAAGATGAGGGGAGATTATAAGATGAGGGGAGACTATAAGATGAGGGAAGACTATAAGATGAGGGGAGACTATAAGATGAGGGAAGACTATAAGATGAGGGGAGACTATAAGATGAGGGAAGACTATAAGATGAGGGGAGAATATAAGAGGGCGGGAGACTATAAGATGAGGGAAGACTATAAGATGAGGGGAGACTATAAGATGAGGGGAGACTATAAGATGAGGGAAGACTATAAGATGAGGGGAGACTATAAGATGAGGGGAGACTATAAGATGAGGGAAGACTATAAGATGAGGGGAGACTATAAGATGAAGGGAGATTATAAGATGAGGGGAGACTATAAGATGAGGGAAGACTATAAGATGAGGGGAGACTATAAGATGAGGGAAGACTATAAGATGAGGGGAGACTATAAGATGAGGGAAGACTATAAGATGAGGGGAGACTATAAGATGAGGGAAGACTATAAGATGAGGGGAGACTATAAGATGAGGGAAGACTATAAGATGAGGGGAGAATATAAGATGAGGGGAGACTATAAGATGAGGGGAGAATATAAGATGAGGGGAGACTATAAGATGAGGGAAGACTATAAGATGAGGGGAGACTATAAGATGAGGGAAGACTATAAGATGAGGGGAGACTATAAGATGAGGGAAGACTATAAGATGAGGGGAGAATATAAGATGAGGGGAGAATATAAGATGAGGGAAGACTACAAGATGAGGGGAGAATATAAGATAAGGGGAGACTATAAGATGAGGGGAGAATATAAGATGAGGGGAGACTATAAGATGAGGGGAGAATATAAGATGAGGGGAGACTATAAGATGAGGGAAGACTATAAGATGAGGGAAGACTATAAGATGAGGGAAGACTATAAGATGAGGGGAGAATATGAGATGAGGGGAGAATATAAGATGAGGGGAGAATATAAGATGAGGGGAGAATATAAGATGAGGGGAGAATATGAGATAAGGGGAGAATATAAGATGTGGGGAGAATATAAGATGAGGGGAGAATATAAGATGAGGGAGGACTATAAGATGAGGGGAGAATATAAGATGAGGGGAGACTATAGCATGAGGGAAGACTATAAGATGAGGGAAGACTATAAGATGAGGGGA
Organism: Cherax quadricarinatus; assembly: GCF_038502225.1. Lineage (NCBI taxonomy): Eukaryota > Metazoa > Arthropoda > Malacostraca > Decapoda > Parastacidae > Cherax > Cherax quadricarinatus. Next base: position 60,001 of record NW_027195632.1, on the reverse strand, counting down.
GACTATAAGATGAGGGGAGAATATAAGATGAGGGAAGACTATAAGATGAGGGGAGAATATAAGATGAGGGAAGACTACAAGATGAGGGGAGACTATAAGATGAGGGAAGACTATAAGATGAGGGGAGAATATAAGATGAGGGAAGACTATAAGATGAGGGGAGAATATAAGATGAGGGAAGACTATAAGATGAGGGAAGACTTTAAGATGAGGGGAGACTATAAGATGAGGGAAGACTATAAGATGAGGGGAGACTATAAGATGAGGGGAGAATATAAGGTGAGGGGAGAATATAAGATGAAGGAAGACTTTAAGATGAGGGGAAGACTATAAGATGAGGGGAGAATATAAGAGATGAGGGAAGACTATAAGATGAGGGGAGAATATAAGATGAGGGGAGACTATAAGATGAGGGAAGACTATACGATGAGGGAAGACTATAAGATGAGGGGAGAACATAAGATGAGGGGAGACTATAAGATGAGGGAAGACTATAAAATGAGGGGAGAATATAAGATGAGGGGAGACTATAAGATGAGGGAAGACTACAAGATGAGGGGAGAATATAAGATGAGGGGAGACTATAAGATGAGGGAAGACTATAAGATGAGGGGAGAATATAAGATGAGGGGAGAATATAAGATGAGGGGAGAATATAAGATGAGGGAAGACTATAAGATGAGGGAAGACTATAAGATGAGGGGAGAATATAAGATGAAGGAAGACTATAAGATGAGGGGAGAATGTAAGATGAGGGAAGACTACAAGATGAGGGAAGACTATAAGATGAGGGAAGACTATAAGATGTGGGGAGACTATAAGATGAGGGAAGACTATAAGATGAGGGAAGACTATAAGATGAGGGGAGAATATAAGATGAGGGGAGACTATAAGATGAGGGAAGACTATAAGATGAGGGGAGAATGTAAGATGAGGGAAGACTATAAGATGAGGGAAGACTATAAGATGAGGGAAGACTATAAGATGAGGGAAGACTATAAGATGAGGGGAGAATATAAGATGAGGGGAGACTATAAGATGAGGGAAGACTATAAGATGAGGGAAGACTATAAGATGAGGGAAGACTATAAGATGAGGGGAGAATATAAGATGAGGGGAGACTATAAGATGAGGGAAGACTATAAGATGAGGGAAGACTATAAGATGAGGGAAGACTATAAGATGAGGGGAGAATATAAGATGAGGGGAGACTATAAGATGAGGGGAGAATATAAGATGAGGGAAGACTATAAGATGAGGGAAGGCTATAAGATGAGGGAAGACTATAAGATGAGGGAAGACTATAAGATGAGGGGAGAATATAAGATGAGGGGAGACTATAAGATGAGATAAGACTATAAGATGAGGGAAGACTATAAGATGAGGGAGGACTATAAGATGAGGGAAGACTATAAGATGAGGGAAGACTATAAGATGAGGGAAGACTATAAGATGAGGGAAGACTATAAGATGAGGGGAGACTATAAGATGAGGGAAGACTATAAGATGAGGGGAGAATATAAGATGAGGGGAGAATGTAAGATGAGGGGAGAATATAAGACGAGGGGAGACTATAAGATGAGGGAAGACTATAAGATGAGGGGAGAATATAAGATGAGGGGAGACTATAAGATGAGGGAAGACTACAAGATGAGAGGAGAATATAAGAAGACTATAAGATGAGGAGAGAATGTAAGATGAGGGAAGACTATAAGATGAGGGAAGACTATAAGATGAGGGAAGACTATAAGATGAGGGAAGACTATAAGATGAGGGAAGACTATAAGATGACGGGAAAATATAAGATGAGGGGAGACTATAAGATGAGGGAAGACTATAAGATGAGGGAAGACTATAAGATGAGGGGGACTATAAGGTGAGGGGAGAATATAAGATGAGGGAAGACTATAAGATGAGGGAAGACTATAAAATGAGGGGGGACTATAAGGTGAGGGGAGAATATAAGATGAGGGAAGACTATAAGATGAGGGAAGACTATAAGATGATGGGAGACTATAAGATGAGGGGAGAATATAAGATGAGGGGAGAATATAAGATGAGGGAAGACTATAAGATGAGGGAAGACTATAAGATGAGGGGAGAATATAAGATGAGGGGAGACTATAAGATGAGGGGAGAATATAAGATGAGGGGAGAATATAAGATGAGGGAAGACTATAAGAAGAGGGGAGAATATACGATGAGGGGAAAATATAAGATGAGGGGAGAATATAAGATGAGGTGAGAATACAATATGAGGGTAGAATATAAGATGAGGGGAGAATATAAGATGAGGGAAGACTATAAGATGAGGGTAGAATATAAGATGTGGGGAGAATATAAGATGAGGGAAGACTATAAGATGAGGGAAGACTATAAGATGAGGGAAGACTAAGATGAGGGAAGAATGTAAGATGAGGGAAGACTATGAGGGTAGAATATAAGATGAGGGGAGAATATAAGATGAGGGAAGACTATAAGATGAGGAAAGACTATAAGATGAGGGAAGACTGTAAGATGAGGGGAGAATGTAAGATGAGGGAAGACTATAAGATGAGGGTAGAATATAAGATGAGGGGAGAATATAAGATGAGGGAATGTCAGCATAGTTGCTGATCCTCCTTTATATGTGTTGTATAGCATATCATAGTACCATCCATGTGCTTTATATAGAAGATCCCTTAGGCCTGTGACTGTGTGACGTCACGGGATGCTCCATGAGTGAGCGGGACAGGCTACCTCGCTCTCAGTCTATGCATAGGCATAGTAGAAGGCAGGATATGGCAGGCTGGGCTCCATCTCCCATTACCACAGTCTCACAATATAGCATTACCATCCAACAAGTGAGTTTACCTTATCCATCAATCTCCTACCGAACCCCACATGACAATTTGGTGGCAGCGGAGGGCCTGTAATCCTGATGATTATAGCGATTTCTGGAGATAAATTTCTACTGAGCCGGCCGCCATCTTGTGACTAGGCCTGCCGAGCAGGATAACGCTCGACCTACCCCAAGCCAGCCAGCTACCTCAAGCCAGCTACCTCAATCAAGCATCTACCAGCCACTACATTATTCACTGGTCAGTCTCTTTGTATTAGTGTTTATCTGCTTATTTGCATCACTCCCGAGGGGTTGACCCAAGTTTGCAAAATAAGCCAGTAAGACAGTCTGTGGTGAGGGAGTCAGTCAGCCTAGCCTCACCATCCAGCCATGCCTGCCAGCCAGCTTTCCACCCCTGCTGTGCTCATCGTTAGAAATTATCAAGCCATTCTGTGTGAAGAGTTAAGATAAGCCAGCCAGCAACTAACCCAGGTGACTAACCCAGGTGTCTTACCCCAGTACTCAAGCAAGCCACGTGGGTACAGTCTTCTCATCGCTTTGTGCTTCAAGCTCAAAGCCATTCTGAGTGTTTTTTCATTCCTGTGGTGTTGTGGTATTTTGTGGGTTTGTTTTTAAGCCAGTCGGCTTAGAAATATCTTCACACCAGTGAGGGTGTCCTCAGTGAGGCTTACGCCGTTCATCCCATAGGCCCAGTTACCACGGGGTCTCGGCCTTAGCCCTGTTTCAGCCCACCCACCCAACCACTGGACACCGGCCCCAGCCGCCTCACTCAGCCATTAACCCACTCACCCAACCTCTACCATTGTTTTGGTACACTACTACAGGTTCCAGCACCATATTTTAAGGACCACATAGGGGGTCAAGAGCTAGAGTGTGTTTTGCCCATCATTAAAAGCCTCCTGTGTGAAATCTATCGTCGATGTAAGCGCAAATTCTAGGATCACGTGTGCAGAGGACAGCAGCCAGCCGCAAGACGACATAAACAATCCTTCACCACCTCCACCACCTTCCACCTCATTCTTCACCAAGTCATTACAGCGATAATATTTTTCATAGAGACATTTGCAAGTGTTGAGACATTTCTTTTTGTGTTTCCAGTGATTTCTTAGTGACATTCAGTGACTCTCGATTAGACTCAGTGTTTATTATATCCTGTTTGCAATATTTTTTTTTCTCTTCTTAATTCAGTGTTAATTTCTGTGCATTATCTTATGTCTGTTGTGTTGTGTTTCCTTTTTTATACACTTGAAGTAAGTACCCTAGTGTTTTTCCTTTGTTGTGTTTGCAACATATAAGCAGTATAGAACTTGTGTTTACACTTCAGAATCACCTAGTGTTCTCAGTATTCCAGTGAAGTAATTCAGTAATTTATTACCTTGTATTCTGCATCACAACTCAGTGTTGTCTGTTACATTTTTATCCCAGCATTTGTGTATTCATGCCAGTTTAATTCATTTTTCTCTGTGTGTTGAACATTTTTTGTGTTCATATTCTTTCATTTAGCCAGTGTCTAATTTGTCTTATTTCCACAGACAATAGTGCCATTGTTTTGTGCAACCAAGAAAATTAATTTTTCAAAATTTTTTCACACCAAGTTTCATTGCAAGAAAATTCTAGTATTGTGTTTATATTGATGTGTTGTGTTCTGCATCACTGTAAGTGTTCAAACCTTTTGTTCTGTGTTTTTTGCACCTATTATTTTTCATGTTTCATTGAACAAATTCACTCTTAGTGCAATTTTTAAGTTGTTCATTTAAAGTAAATTGTTCTTTTGCTTGTTAAGTGTTGCTTAAGTTGCAGTTAAGAGTTAAAGTGTTCACTCAGTTCATTCCTTGCTAATATTTTTTTTTAAATCTTGTAAACTGTATTTCTTGTGTGTGTAATATTTTTTTTATTATTGCACATTGACTCATTTTGCAATAATTCTTGTGCAAGCATTGTGTTGTCTTTAAAATTTTTCTTTCAGAAATTTTAAGTAGTGTGTGCAATAATTTTGATTAGCAATTGTTATTTGCAATATTGCTACAGTTTATTTCAGTGCAGTTTTTTGTGCTCTGTTCTGTGCATAATATTTTATTCTTTGTGTGCCATTTTATTTTATTTTTTGAATTGTTTCCCAGTTTGTTTTATTTTGCACAAGCTTTATTGAGTCCATTTTAACATTTTTTATTTATTTTATCATTTTATTGTGTATTTCGCTATTGCATTGAGAGTAAAGACAACTCACTGTGCCATTCATTCAATTTTAAAGTAAAGTTGAGCAAATTAGATTTGAGTAAAGTACAAGTTTTCTTGATTTTCAAAGTGTTGTTTATTCAGTTGAGTATTTTCTTGTGTGAGTTTCCTTGCTTACAGTGTGACCTGTCAATTTTTAATTACTTATGCAGAATAGTTAAGCATTTTTTTCCCATTTAAGTTCACTGTGTCGTGTGTTCCTCAGTTACCTTTTTCTTTAGTTTCTCTAAATTCTTGTTTTACATTTTGCAAACATGTCTCAAGTCTTCTCAAGCAATGCCTCAGCAATTGCTGCTAGTACAACCAGTACTACATCAGTTCACAATTCGAGTAATCCTTTATCAAATAAGAGACACACTCAGACTTCTAGTCTGCGTAATTTCAGTCGTGATCCCTATGACGCTATGCCATTGTTCAATGGTAACCCAGACAACCTAGAAGGTTGGTTTACCACTGTTTGAGCCAGAGCTAATGCTTCAGTAGATGGTCTTCCATCTGAGAGTTGTTTAATCAGTATCGGAAATGAGAGTCTAGCCCATTCTCCAGCCGCCTCACATGTGTTTAACTTAATTCGTATGAAGGACTTTCAAGACCTAACCAGGTGGCAAGATTATGAACAGTTAATTCGTAATTATCTTGAACCGGTGTGAGAAACCGATCCTTTTGTCATTCTCAAAGAATTAGTGTGCACAGCTCCGAGGCCAGAGGAGTCATTAGATGAGTTTGCCCTTTGTCTAAATAACCTTATGTCCTCATTTGTCAGAGCGGGTCAAAATTCCAAGTACCTTAAAGATAACGATAAACCAGCTCTTGAAGGGTTTGCTAAATTAGTGGCATTCAGAGTTATCAAACAACTAATGCCACCGACATCTATGTATGTGTACAATTCAAGTCTTCTAGATGCTACTATGGGACCGCTCGCAGCTCTCATCCATGTACGAAATTTGTGTCCTGAGGGAACCTTCCGTTTTCGAAAGTCTACGCCAACCACTTTGTCTACTCCTGTACTTCCTCTAGTTTGTGCTACACCCAAAACTCCCAACCTTAATCACTCGCGTCCATCATCCAAAGCTAGTGTTAAGAGCCATCATTCCCATAGCACCCGTAGTATGTACAGTACCCACAGTCAAAGAACTTGCTACAATTGTGGTTACCGTGGCCATATTGCAATTAATTGTCCTGATAGTCACCCTAAGAGGCGTCGTACTGATGATGAGTACCAGTCAGATCTTCCCTACTGTACTTATCATAGAATACATGGACATGACACATCTGAGTGCAATGCTCTCTACAACCTGCAGTACTCTAGATCTTCCCGTGGCTGTTCCAACCACAGAGCCAGGAGAGGAAACAGACGTCGTGGTTCTCAAACTAACCAGAACCAGGCTCATTCTTCCAATTCGGGGGAATCCGAGCACCTCAGTCTACTCGTCCAGTCGTGACAGTAGGTGATAATGAGTACACCATCCCAGTTCAAAATTCCTATGAAGCCTTTTAGCCAGTCTTGAGAATGACAACCCTGCTGCTGAGGTTGCTTCACATGTCTCTGACATAGAGGAATTTGGGGATGAAGTAGAAAATGCCTTCTCCGATGACAACCCACCTTTCTGTTTGCACATAACTCCTAATGAAACTATTGGTCCTTTGGTACAAGCTTCTATCCATAATGTGCCCATTCATGTGTTCATGGACTCTGGTGCCCAAGTTAATATCATCAGGTCTAGCTTGTTTAAAGAGAAGCAGTTACGATGTGTCCTCCTCGTTGAACCAACTGCTGTAACCTCCCTTAGTGGAGTAGCTGGTTCCCTCTGCAAGTCCGAGGTCAGACTTCGCTCTCCTTTTCTATCCAAGGTAGAGACTTTACTGCTGCTTTTCTTGTTGTTGACCAGATTACTTTCCCTGGTGACCTTCTACTGGGATTTGCTTCCATGCGAGACTTACGCATTGTGCTCGACCCTTACCGATGGCATGCCCAAATTGATGACTTGATTGTTTCATTTTGGGGTTACCAGCTTGGATCAGAAATCTGCCATACTGCCACAGAGTATGATGTATGGATTAAGTCCTTACAAGCCAATGCATTCTCCAGTAGCATACCCAAGCGGTCAGGCACTGGTAACTCTGTCACTCCCATCTGTGTTCCACCTACACCTTCAGATATGCAAGATAGTGTATTGCCTCAAGTGTCTGAGGATGCTCAGACTGCTTTGAGTACTCAGCCTATCCCTGCAATGTCTGCTAGTCCAAGTAGTAGTTTCTCCACAGGGGACGCTTTGTCGGAAAACGATTACTTGAAACTAGTAATGCCATCTCTTGTTGATGTCACATGCCGTCTGCAGAAAGACGTCTCTGTTGCAGCTAGTGCTCTCACTAGAGTGTCTGTTGTTGTTCCTTATGTTCCAGATGGTGATAACGTCCTAGTTGACAGTGATTCCTGCAAGGTCAAGGGTTTATTTGTTGAACCTTCCTTACACGTTGTAAGAGACAGTAAGATCCATTTATTCCTTGCTAACACTTCGGGTCACAGTGTTCGTCTCAGAGCAAATACCAAACTTGTTGACCTGGTGCACTATCCTTACCCTGTTCAAGTACAGGATGACATGCCACCTGACCAGTGGGTCAGTGTTATTTCAACAGGGGAAACCTCATCCACTCCATTGGATCAATCCATTCCACCAGTTGAGGAGAAAGACTTAGCTCCCACTGACTTCCTAGATGAAGCGAAGCATTTGTTGATGCTGTTGAACAAACGTTGTAAGGCCATTGCCTTACCAGGTGAGAAGATGAGTATAACGAACTTATTGTCCCATCGTATTCCACTTGAGCCTGGTACTAGACCTATCTATATACCTGCGTACAGAATGCTGCATTCCCAAGTTGCTGTCACAGAAGAATTGATCAATCAAATGCTCGATGATGGAGTTATTGCATATAGCAATTCACCCTGGAATGCATCCTTCATCCTAGTGCCTAAGAAGGACGATACTTGGCACCCGGTGATTGACTTTAGGAAGTTAAATGTGAAAACTATTCCAGATCGCTTCCCACTTCCTGTACTAGGTGATCTTTTACGCAATATCGAAGATAACAAAGTCTTCTCGACCCTGGACTTGTTACAAGGGTTTTGGCAAGTCCCTCTTCACGAGGACAGCCAAGAGCTAACAGCATTCTCCACTCCCACAGGTCATTATCACTTCCTTCAAATGGCTTTTGGATTACGATCCTCTCCTATCACGTTCTCTAGACTCATGACCAATATCTTTAGAGGTCTTATAGATAAAGCACTTATGGTGTACTTAGATGACGTAATCGTCATGTCCGAAGATGTGGATACACACCTGAAAAGACTTGATATAGTACTTGGTAAGCTTGAAGAAGCCAATTTAAAGATCAAACTGTCCAAATGTCAATTTTTCAGATCAGAAATTAAGTTTCTTGGTCACGTAGTCACTCCTAGAGGGGTTACGACTGATCAAAGTAAAGTAATGGCAGTACTAAATTTTCCATCCCCTAAAACTGCTGATGCTGTAAGATCCTTTGTGGGTCTAGCAGGTTTCTACAGATCTTTCATTGCTAATTTTTCTTCAATAGCAGCTCCTCTAGCTGAATTGCTTAATAAAGATGTTCCTTTCATTTGGACCTTCCATCAAGAAAGAGCATTCCAGACACTAAAAGAAAAGCTAACGTCCGCTCCCATTTTGAAATTCCCAGATTTTTCTAAGCCCTTCTATCTAACAACTGATGCTAGTTCAATTGGCATAGGTGCCGTACTAGCTCAGAAGACTGATGGCAAGTACAACACAGTTGCATTTGCTAGTAGAGTCCTTACGAAGGCTGAACGTAATTATACAGTAATGGAGCAAGAAGCTTTAGCAATAGTATGGTCTTTGAAGCACTTCCAAGACATTATTTACCAGTACCCTGTTCATGTCTTGACAGCTATGCACCACTGATACCTTTATTCCAGAACAAACAACCTACTGGAAGGTTAGCCAGATGGACCTTGACTATCCAAGAGTTCAATCCCACTTTTGAACATTTACCTGGCAAGTCAAACATAGTCGCAGATGCTTTATCGTGACATGTTAGTGTAGTTACTGCAGATCCTCCATTTACTGCAGAGGATGTAATGAATGCCCAAAGAACAGATCCCATGTGGTCTGGTGTGATTCGATTCCTGCTCCAGGAAGATCTTATTCTTACTGTGAAGCCACCAGCACCCATCAGTGACTTTGTAATGAGCCAAGAATTACTGTATCGAAAAGCCGAATTGGGTACTCCAAGTAGAAGAGTGTACCAGTTAGTTATTCCACAGTCACTAGTGAACGTAGCTCTACAGCTAGTTCATGATGCACCAGGTGTTGCACACCCTGGTATGGATTGTTCTGTGAAACAAGCCAGAATGAAGTACTTTTGGCCACATATGGCAACTGACATTTCAGAGTATGTTAAGAAATGTAGTGTTTGTATGCAACATAAAGGAAATGTCAATGGTCCTAATCCAATCCAAGTGTACCCAACCACTAGCGAACCATGGGAAAGAGTTGCCCTTGATTTGTTAACCAATTTTAAATGTTCCCTCCAAGGCAACAAACATCTGTGTGTTATGATAGACCATTTCACCAGATATTGTGAGTTAGTTCCTATTGCAGATAAGACTGCCGAGACAGTAGCTAAAGCATTTAAAGAATGCATTATCAGCAGGCATACCACCCCTAAGTCCTTAGTAACAGATAATGGAGGTGAATTCTGTAATGAGATTCTTGAAAATTTGTGTACTTTGTACAAGATCTCTAAATCCACCATTGTTCCTCATCATCCTGCCAGCAATGGGTTAGCTGAACAAACCAATAAGAAAGTATTACTTGATGTTTTGAGAGCCACTATCAACCCCAATAGTGAAACTTGGGATGAAGTTATACCAGATGTTCAATGTGCCATAAATTCTGCTTACAATGCTTCTATAGGTGATACCCCACATTATGCATTGCATGGTGTAGACAAGCGTTTACCCTATGAGTTGTTATATTCCACTCCGAAACCCAATTACAACCCTAATGATTTCATAGCAACTCGTACCAGCATAGCTCAGAGTGTTTTTAGAAGAATCCGTGAAACACTTCATAAATCAACAGCAGAATTTACTAGAGTAACTAATAGCCGTGCTAAGCCATCAAAAGTTAAAGTAGGTTCAAGAGTAATGCTGACAAATTTCAACAAAACATCCGAAATGCCTAAGCTCGATCAAAAGTTTGTTGGCTCCTATCGAGTTGTAAAACATATCTCTGGTAATAAGTATAAGGTTAGAGAAATTAGTACTGGTAAGTACAAAGAATTGCATTTAGATTGTATGAAATTAGTATGCGATGTTGATGATATTGCTACCCAGACTAATGTGACAGATGCTGAAAATCCTCTTGACTCTGTACCCCCTACCTCAAATACTCAATCAGATATTCAACCTGAATGTCATTACTCCTTGCGTACTCGACAAGTAATGAGAAACCCACAAGTATCTTTTGTAGATACTCGTTCAGATCTCCCTCAGTCAAGGCATGTGTTAACCATTGCAGAGGAATTCGATCCTCCCAGAGATGATAATCATTCTGCATATGTAAACCTCACCCTCGCAGAATTGGGTTTAAATGTACACAGTCTGTATAACTAGATGTCCGAAATGAAGGAAATTGTCAACTGTTTGTTATTAACTGATTAGTTTTTCAGAATTTTTTTTTTTGGTGTTCACGTTCCCTCCGTATTCTGAGAATTTGACAGTAATGATCTGAGTGCGCACCAGATGTCTTTGCTGTTAATTTCACCTTGTATATATATATATATATATATATATATATATATATATATATATATATATATATATATATATATATATATATATATATATATATATATATATATTTATTTATTTTTTATTTTTTTTTTATCATCACACTGGCCGATTCCCACCAAGGCAGGGTGGCCCGAAAAAGAAAAACTTTCACCATCATTCACTCCATCACTGTCTTGCCAGAAGGGTGCTTTACACTACAGTTTTTAAAACTGCAACATTAACACCCCTCCTTCAGAGTGCAGGCACTGTACTTCCCATCTCCAGGACTCAAGTCCGGCCTGCCGGTTTCCCTGAATCCCTTCATAAATGTTACTTTGCTCACACTCCAACAGCACGTCAAGTATTAAAAACCATTTGTCTCCATTCACTCCTATCAAACACGCTCACGCATGCCTGCTGGAAGTCCAAGCCCCTCGCACACAAAACCTCCTTTACCCCCTCCCTCCAACCCTTCCTAGGCCGACCCCTACCCCGCCTTCCTTCCACTACAGACTGATACACTCTTGAAGTCATTCTGTTTCGCTCCATTCTCTCTACATGTCCGAACCACCTCAACAACCCTTCCTCAGCCCTCTGGACAACAGTTTTGGTAATCCCGCACCTCCTCCTAACTTCCAAACTACGAATTCTCTGCATTATATTCACACCACACATTGCCCTCAGACATGACATCTCCACTGCCTCCAGCCTTCTCCTCGCTGCAACATTCATCACCCACGCTTCACACCCATATAAGAGCGTTGGTAAAACTATACTCTCATACATTCCCCTCTTTGCCTCCAAGGACAAAGTTCTTTGTCTCCACAGACTCCTAAGTGCACCACTCACTCTTTTTCCCTCATCAATTCTATGATTCACCTCATCTTTCATAGACCCATCTGCTGACACGTCCACTCCCAAATATCTGAATACGTTCACCTCCTCCATACTCTCTCCCTCCAATCTGATATTCAATCTTTCATCACCTAATCTTTTTGTTATCCTCATAACCTTACTCTTTCCTGTATTCACCTTTAATTTTCTTCTTTTGCACACCCTACCAAATTCATCCACCAATCTCTGCAGCTTCTCTTCAGAATCTCCCAAGAGCACAGTGTCATCAGCAAAGAGCAGCTGTGACAACTCCCACTTTGTGTGTGATTCTTTATCTTTTAACTCCACGCCTCTTGCCAAGACCCTCGCATTTACTTCTCTTACAACCCCATCTATAAATATATTAAACAACCACGGTGACATCACACATCCTTGTCTAAGGCCTACTTTTACTGGGAAAAAATTTCCCTCTTTCCTACATACTCTAACTTGAGCCTCACTATCCTCGTAAAAACTCTTCACTGCTTTCAGTAACCTACCTCCTACACCATACACGTGCAACATCTGCCACATTGCCCCCCTATCCACCCTGTCATACGCCTTTTCCAAATCCATAAATGCCACAAAGACCTCTTTAGCCTTATCTAAATACTGTTCACTTATATGTTTCACTGTAAACACCTGGTCCACACACCCCCTACCTTTCCTAAAGCCTCCTTGTTCATCTGCTATCCTATTCTCCGTCTTACTCTTAATTCTTTCAATTATAACTCTACCATACACTTTACCAGGTACACTCAACAGACTTATCCCCCTATAATTTTTGCACTCTCTTTTATCCCCTTTGCCTTTATACAAAGGAACTATGCATGCTCTCTGCCAATCCCTATATATATATATATATATATTTATTTATTCTTCCTCAGAATCCGTAGATTGCATGAATACAGATCGATCGATCAATTCCATCCCATAATGTACAATGATTTGTTCTTATAAGTTTTAATGCATTACGTTAAAACTGATTACATTAACACCCATTACGTAAAACTCATTTAACATTCAGTATGATACCATCCATTAGTTCTAAGTTATATATGAATTCGTTATTGTATAGAATCAGCCCAGAACCACCTGCCTGTTCATCCTATAGCTTAGTAGTGTATGTCGAGACGACATACGTAACATGACCGAGCTGTCAGCATAGTTGCTGATCCTCCTTTATATGTGTTGTATAGCGTATCATAGTACCATCCATGTGCTTTATATAGAAGATCCCTTAGACCTGTGACTGTGTGACGTCACGGGATGCTCCATGAGTAAGCCGGAGAGGCTACCTCGCTCTCAGTCTACGCATAGGCATAGTAGAAGGCAGGACATGCCAGGCTGGGCTCCATCTCCGATTACCACAGTCTCACAATATAGCATTACCATCCAACAAATGAGTTTACCTTATCCATCAATCTCCTACCTAACCCCACACGACAGGAAGACTATAAGATGAGGGGAGAATATAAGATGAGGGGAGAATATAAGGTGAGGGGAGAATATAAGATGAGGGGAGAATATAAGATGAGGGGGAACATAAGATGAGGGGAGAATATAAGATGAGGAGAGAATATAAGATGAGGGGAGAATATAAGATGGGAGAATATAAGATGAGGGGAAAATATAAGATGAGGGGAGAATATAAGATGAGGGGAGAATATAAGATGAGGGGAGAATATAAGATGAGGGGAGAATATAAGATGAGGGGAGAATATAAGATGAGGGAAGACTAAAAGATGAGGGGAGAATATAGGATGAGGGGAGAATATAAGATGAGGGGAGAATATAAGATGAGGGGAGAATATAAGATGAGGGGAGAATATAAGATGAGGGGAGAATATAAGATGAGGGGAGAATATAAGATGAGGGGAGAATATAAGATGAGGGGAGACTATAAGATGAGGGGAGAATATAAGATGAGGGGAGAATATAAGATGAGGGGAGAATATAAGATGAGGGGAGAATATAAGATGAGGAAAGAATATAAGATGAGGGGAGACTATAAGATGAGGGGAGAATATAAGATGAGGGAAGAATATAAGATGAGGGGAGAATATAAGATGAGGGAAGACTATAAGATGAGGGGAGAATATAAGATGAGGGAAGACTATAAGATGAGGGGAGAATATAAGATGAGGGAGAATATAAGATGAGGGAAGACTATAAGATGAGGGGAGAATATAAGATGAGGGGAGAATATAAGATGAGGGGAGAATATAAGATGAGGGGAGAATATAAGATGAGGGAAGACTATAAGATGAGGGGAGAATATAAGATGAGGGAAGACTATAAGATGAGGGGAGAATATAAGATGAGGGAAGACTATAAGATGAGGGGAGAATATAAGATGAGGGAAGACTATAAGATGAGGGGAGAATATAAGATGAGGGGAGAATATAAGATGAGGGGAGAATATAAGATGAGGGGAGAATATAAGATGAGGGAAGACTATAAGATGAGGGGAGAATATAAGATGAGGGAAGACTATAAGATGAGGGGAGAATATAAGATGAGGGGAGAATATAAGATGAGGGGAGAATATAAGATGAGGGAAGACTATAAGATGAGGGGAGAATATAAGATGAGGGAAGACTATAAGATGAGGGGAGAATATAAGATGAGGGGAGAATATAAGATGAGGGGAGAATATAAGATGAGGGGAGAATATAAGATGAGGGAAGACTATAAGATGAGGGGAGAATATAAGATGAGGGGAGAATATAAGATGAGGGGAGAATATAAGATGAGGGGAGAATATAAGATGAGGGGAGAATATAAGATGAGGGGAGAATATAAGATGAGGGGAGAATATAAGATGAGGGGAGAATATAAGATGAGGGGAGAATATAAGATGAGGGGAGAATATAAGATGAGGGGAGAATATAAGATGAGGGGAGAATATAAAATGAGGGGAGAATATAAGATGAGGGGAGAATATAAGATGAGGGGAGAATATAAGATGAGGGGTGAAAGTATTACAAGTGAAGTGAGGAAATTTATGTTAAATTTTTAAGCAGACAAATAATAAAGCGTAATATTAGATAAATAAAACAAAATCCACTGAGGTGGAATAAAAACTAAAGTTTGGTACCGCATGTTGTGTTTATTGTCTTATTCTCATGGTAAAGCAAAACACTGTCATGGTGTCTTTATTGTCTTATTCTCATGGTAACGCAAGACACTGTCATGGTGTCTTTATTGTCTTATTCTCATGGTAACGCAAGACACTGTCATGGTGTCTTTATTGTCTTATTCTCATGGTAAAGCAAGACACTGTCATGGTGTCTTTATTGTCTTATTCTCATGGTAACGCAAGACACTGTCATGGTGTCTTTATTGTCTTATTCTCATGGTAACGCAAGACACTGTCATGGTGTCTTTATTGTCTTATTCTCATGGTAACGCAAGACACTGTCATGGTGTCTTTATTGTCTTATTCTCATGGTAACGCAAGACACTGTCATGGTGTCTTTATTGTCTTATTCTCATGGTAACGCAAGACACTGTCATGGTGTCTTTATTGTCTCATATTCTCATAGTAACGCAAGACACTGTCATGGTGTCTTTATTGTCTCATATTCTCATAGTAACGCAAGACACTGTCATGGTGTCTTTATTGTCTTATTATCATGGTAACGCAAGACACTGTCATGGTGTCTTTATTGTCTTATTATCATGGTAACGCAAGACACTGTCATGGTGTCTTTATTGTCTTATTATCATTGTAACGCAAGTCACTGTCATGGTGTCTTTATTGCCCCATATTCTCATGGTAACGCAAGACACTGGCATGGTGTCTTTATTGTCTTATTCTCATGGTAACGCATGACACGGAGTTCGAATCTCCGGTACGGCTGGATAACATTAAGGACATGTTTCCATAAGACACCTGCTGTCCATGTTCACCCATCAGTATAAAATGGGTACCTGGGTGTTAGTCGACTGGTGTGGGTCGCATCCGGGGACAAAACTGACCTAATTTGCCCGAAATGCTCTGCATAAGAAGCGGCTTTCTATATAGTAGTATGTCACTGATGTCAAGTAGGCCTGTATACCTTGTACATGTACTTGTAGAAATAAAGATATTATTATTGTCTCGTGTTCTCATGGTAACGCTAGAGGCAGTCATGGTGCCTTTACTGTCATGTATTCTCATAGCCAGTACCACAAGGCACGGTCCTGGTACCTTTACTGTTTCTCGCCCTTTTAGCAGACAGACAAAAATACTAATCACCACGTTGTATCATTTTCTTGAGAACGTTGTCTTAGTAGGAGACACTGAAAAAAAAAAGCACAATAATTTCTCAGCTAAATCTTCCAGTGGGAACAAAACAACATGGTGCTCCAATTTAACAAATTTCAACTTCATCGACGGGTAAATAAGGAGAAATTCGATGCCACCACATGATTAAACTCTCTGGGACTGGGCAGGTAAAGATCTGAGAATAACAAAGCCATACCACCTATGATTTACATCGTATTAGTAATGCAAATGTAACCGAGACTGCGTCAATGATAGGACTCTTCGAAGCACTTAGGTTCTCTCGTCTGTCACACTGTTTGGTACTCAAGGTTCCGTTCAAGGCATGAGAGATATTCGAGGAGAAAATATAAAGGGATCATTTATTACTTGCATATAAGCGGTCAAATATATTTACCACTGGTAACGCCTTTAACAAAGCACTTAAAATGCACTCTCAGAGACGAAAGATGTATCTGATAATCTATACATGGAAAATACCCGAATGCCAAGTCCATAATTACCATACCAAAATAGTGAGAAGCTTAGAGTAAGCCTAGTGAAGAGCAGGGGCTGCCAGCACGTACAAGAAATATAGCAGAACACAGACAAGAAGCCTTCAAGACGAAACCCGGGTAAGATTTTGGAGGTGGTGCCTGATCAGCCATTGTTGCAATGCCAGCAATAGCCTAGTTGGTCAAGCGGTCAGCAAGGAAGTCTGGCCACTGCACTGACGGCCAGAACTCTCGAAACTGGTCACAAATATGTTACAGAAATATTAATAACAACGTGACAGTAACCAAAAACAAACAGTAACAAAGACAAGGCTGTGTTACAGACAGATTGACGGATAAATCAGTAGACAGTTAGGCAGATAAGCAGATAGAAAGGCATATATGGACATGTAAATAAATACTTGGGTAGATTAGTAGATAAATACACAAATATTAATGGATATAAAGTCAGAAAATAAATATTTAAATATGAAAGTATTTGTATAGATATGGAGGCAGAAAGAAAATGCTTAGGATTGATGGATAGATAGAAAATGCTAGAGGCAG
This sequence comes from Cherax quadricarinatus, assembly GCF_038502225.1. Lineage (NCBI taxonomy): Eukaryota > Metazoa > Arthropoda > Malacostraca > Decapoda > Parastacidae > Cherax > Cherax quadricarinatus. The sequence goes on along the minus strand of NW_027195632.1, from coordinate 42,914 downwards.
AGGGATAGGCAGATAGATAGACAGACAGAGAATAATAAAAAGACAGGCGGATATATTTATTAACAAATAAATACAGAAAATACTAGAAAGGAAACAAACAGGTAAACAGATAATGTTAAAAATAACAGACAGTCAGTGAGACAGAATAAGTCAGGAAGACAGACATAGAATATTAGAAAGACAGAGGTAGATAGACCAAAAAAAAGAAAAATAGAAAGTGTGAGACAGACACTGACGAAATACCTCTACTTGACTCAACATTGTAAAACAAATATGAGCATAATCTAGGCCACGGTTTTACCGGGTTTAACGCAGAGTTTAACACACTTGACGCCACTTTTCTCTACCGGATATCCGCTATTTCCCGAGCGGACTTCCAGCGGTTTTGCTTTTGTACCCCGTGAGCTGATTGGGTTACCTGATGGGTAGATCTGACTGCTGGACCTCTCTGGTACCGCGTGACGTGACTGTGTGGCCTAATGAATGGACCTGAAGTCAGGCTTGAGTAGTACAGTGTGAGGAATACCTTGAGGGATACCTGTTTATCAGGGAATGAGGGTGAGGGAAGAGAAAGTTAATTGAGGTCTGCCCTGGTGAGGCTGACGCCGCATGGACAACACACCGAGAGGACATCTGGCCAGAAAAATGGTCCTAAGACAGGTAAGACCAGCTTCTGGAAGATGTGGGCTCTGATTACATCAAGAGCCTTCCATATCTGGTTCACCTACTAACTCGTCACCCAGCCAGCCGGATGCAAAGGCAAGAGGTCAACAGGATGGAGTAAGAGACATCGTTTTGCATTGTGTAAAGCTTTAGGAAATTTTGATTCGATAAAGTTGTACACAGAGCGAAATATCATCTCAGTAAAGGCTTGTTTTACGTTTGTCTTTTACTCCCCCCCACCCAGTCTCTGCTGCCACGCTTCTACATGTTTTGTACTGCGTGCTGGAACACACACCAACGCCCATGTTTCTTAACAGAAACTAGGTCAAACATCACATACTACTGCTTACTCAAGCAAGAGTACAAACACAGGGAGCCAGTCCACGAGCATGTTGTCTGCCAGCCTAAGAGGCTTCATCACCAATGTTGGTGAGCTCACGCACCGTCTCGTGAATCTTCACCACCTTAGCGTGGCTGTAGTAATGGAAGCATCACTGGACCACAGCATTCCTCATAACTTAGACTGGGTCCCAGCGGAATTGTTCTATTGTGTGTCCACAAGTCTATTCGTTCTCATACATGCTTTCATTCCTGAACATCGGGAAATTATATTCTCCTGGCTGTGCATACATCCCAGGACTTCTAAAGTAATGTATGCAGCGTGCAGGTTTCGTTGACAGGATGCAGACGCATTAAAATTCCTAATAGGAAACACAGACACCTCTCTTCTGTAAAATAGCCACCAACGCATTGTAGTTTCTGGTGGCCTCAATTTGTACTTTATACAGAGAGACAATTACAAGCACCATGCAGTCGTCGACCATTCACACAATTAACTCTGGAACTTCCCCTGACCCCGTGGTGACCGACCCTCCATGAAGACGTCGTTACTTACAGACTTCTTGGATATGCCGACTCAGCAGACCACATAACTGTCTCAATGAGCATCAAAACAGAGTAAAGGGAAGAAATGATTCACAGGACCTTGCTGTGGAAGGGAAACTAGATAATAATTCACTGCATAGTGCGCAATCACTGAATGATACATTTTTTCTCTCCACTGTTGTGTCAACAACCTGGTTCAAATGCGTTCACCAGTCAGTCCGTGTCTCCAACGCAAGTACACTATATCTTTCATCGACTGTATTTGTCTGTGTTTTTTTTTTTTTGCTACAATGAAGCAGTTGATGCCAGATACAAGGGTATGAAAGACATCCTTCTACCCACAACAAGACAACGATTTGCTATCTCTTGGTGGCAAGCAGACATATAAAAATTTGACATTAGGCAATGTGAGCTCAACGGTCTGGTTGTCTCTGGCTAAAGACCGACTGGAATATTCACCTAAAAATACCCTTCCATCTCTTAAGGCACGATAAAACAGACTTATTAACATCCCATCTGACTTCCTAGACGAAGGAAGATGACCTCCAAGACTAATTGCAAAAATTGTGTCAAAGTTGCTGAAGGCGACAAAATCAGAACTTTTTCTGCTTAAATACCTGGACACAGAAAAGTCTGTGGGTTTACATAAGATGAGCACCAGTGTAAAGTATGAACAGGGTGACCAACGTACCATTACTTCTCACACACTTTTACCAACTCTGCCCATCACGGGGCACACAGCCCTTTTTGTTGGAGATGACAAATGTAATCTCAATATACAAAAGAAAAAGTCTTGTAGCTAGAGCAACAGGTCAGTGTCATTGTTATCAGTAACTGGCATTGCAGTTTCTCTCTGCAGTGATGATGACGAACTATGGACTGGAATTAGCTGGAAAAGCAGCAAGAGAATCGACGTCATTACCTGGAGTTTATCTGGAGAGAGTTCCGGGGGTCAACGCCCCCGCGGCCCGGTCTGTGACCAGGCCTTCTGCTGGGGCTTCTGCTGCTTGTTCGGCAACACTGGCTGCAGGACTCTAAGAGACACAAGCCTACCGTCTTGAACGGCCTATTCACTGTCTTTTTCTCCGGATTCAAGACACGATGGTGGATCAAACAAAGTGATTTACCTCCAATACACAAATAACCCGCACATAAGGGAATGAGACTTATAACGACGTTTCGGTCCGACTTAGACCATTAGATCTAACGTTCCTAGATAACCTTCAACTCTGGAGAGATAAAGGTGGCTTTACTGTTGTATCCAGTACCAAGGACCTCCCATCTGACCCAAATTCTTGGGCAGCCAGAAGATACACCACACGACGGGCATCCATCACCATTTCAAAAATATCTCTCCACCAGCAATCAATCCTCAACTGATACTCGTCTGGAACAGAATTTACACAAACGAATATAAATCAAGTCAGTCGATCACGTGAAATTTCCGGCCCATAGATGGCTCTCACTTCACACTCTGTTTTATATTTGTTACTTAAAACTGCGTAAAGTAAACCCCTCTAATTAACGCCGCAAGAAAAGCTTTTGCTACCTTCAAGCTTTAAAATAAGCTGAAGGAGATTAGCATGTCTCTGCTTCTGTAAAAAAAAAACTTGTTTCAACTCTCATCCTTAATCTTGTGGAATTCTTACGTACATAAACAAGAAGGATGGGGGAGAGGGGAAGGGGGGAGGATGAGGGGAGAGAGTAAGGAGGAGGATGAGGGGAAAGGGTGAGGAGAGTGGGTACATGCTGAAGGAAACAGGTGAAGGATGGGACAAGAAGGGAAGGGGGGGGGAGGGAGGGGATAAATGGAAAGGGGAGGGTGGAAGGAAGAGGCAAAAAGGTTGGGTCAGTAAACAGGATGAAAGGAGGGAGGAGAGTAAAGAGAAGGGGTGAAGGGAGGAGAAGAGAGAAGGGGTGAAGGGAGGAGAAGAGAGAAGGGGTGAAGGGAGGAGAAGAGAGAAGGGGTGAAGGGAGGAGAAGAGAGAAGGGGTGAAGGGAGGAGAAGAGAGAAGGGGTGAAGGGAGGAGAAGAGAGAAGGGGTGAAGGGAGGAGAAGAGAGAAGGGGTGAAGGGAGGAGAAGAGAGAAGGGGTGAAGGGAGGAGAAGAGAGAAGGGCATAAAGTAATGTAAGTTTCATGGGTGAACTGTGTGTGTATGTGTGTGTGTGTGTGTGTGTGTGTGTGTGTGTGTGTGAAGGTGTGTGTGTTTCATGGGTGAAGTGTGTGTGTGTGTGTGTGTGTGTGTGTGTGTACTCACCTAGTTGAGGTTGCAGGGGTCGAGTCCTAGCTCCTGGCGCCTGTGTGTGTGTGTACTCACCTATTTGTGGTCGCAGGGGTTTAGCCACAGCTCCTGGCCCCGCCTCTTCACTGGCCGCTACTCGGTAACTCTTCCTGCTCCATGAGCTTGATCATACCCCTTCTTAAAGCTATGTATGGATCCTGACTCCACTACATCACTACCCAGGCTATTCCTCTTCCTGACAACTCTGTGACTGAAGAAATACTTCCTAACATCCCTGTGATTCATCTGAGTCTTCAACTTCCAATTGTGACTCCTTGTTGCTGTGTCCCATCTCTGGAACATTCTGTCTCTGTCCACCTTGTCGATGCCTCTCAGTATTTTATATGTCGGTAGCATATCCCCCCGATCTCTTCTGTCTTCCTGTGTCGTCAGGTCGATTTCCCTTAACCTCTCCTCGTAGGACATACCTCTTAGCTCCGGGACTAGTCTTGTTGCAAACCTCTGCACTTTCTCTAGTTTCTTTACGTGCTTGGCTAGGTGAGGGTTCCAAACTGGTGCTGCATACTCCAATATGGGCCTAACGTACACGGTGTGCAAGGTATTGAACGATTCCTTATTAAGATGTCGGAATGCTGGTTTGCTAGGCACCCATATGTTGCATCAGTTATTTGGTTGATGTGCGTCTCAGGAGATGTGCCCGGTGTTATACCCACCCCAAGATCCTTTTCCTTGAGTGAGGTCTGTAGTCTCTGGCCCCCTAGACTGTACTCCGTCTATGGTCTTCTTTGCTTTCCCCAATCTTCATGACCTTGTACTTGGTGGGGTTGAACTCCAGAAGCCAGTTGCTGGACCAGGCCTGAAGCCTGTCCAGATCCCTTTATGGTTCTGCCTGGTCGTTGTCCGATTGAAATCTTCTCATCAACTTCACATCACCTGTAAACAGGGACACTTCGGAGTTTATTCCTTCCGTCATGTCGTTCACAAATACCAGAAACAGCACCGGTCCTAGGACTGACCCCTGTGGCACCCCGCTCGTTATCGGCGCCCACTCTGACATCTCGCCACGTACCATGACTCGCTGCTGTCTTCTGACAAGTATTCCCTGATCCATTGCAGTGCCTTCCCTGTTATCCCTGCCTGGTCCTCCAGTTTTTGCACTAATCTCTTGTGTGGAACTGTGTCAAACGCCTTCTTGCAGTCCAAGAAAAACGAAATCTACCCATCCCTCTCTCTTTTGTCTTACTGCTGTCACCTTGTGTGTGTGTGTGTGTGTGTGTGTGTGTGTGTGTGTGTGTGTGTGTGTGTGTGTGAAGGGGTTCAACGATCTTGAAGGCTATTGTTAGCTAATGCTACTTGACTCTTAGACTTTTTTTTGTCACTGTCTCTGTTGAAAGGATTATGATATTAACGGCACTTTTTATTGTAAATAATAATAATAGTAATAAACGATGATGATGATGATGATGATGATGATGATGATGATAATAGTAATAATAATAATAATAATAATAATAATAATAATAATAATAATTTATCACTTTCGCACACACACACACACACACACACACACACACACACACACACACACACACACACACACACACACACACACACACACACACACACACACACACACACACACACACACACTGGACAGGCTGCAGACCTGGTCCAGCAGTTGGCTCCTGGAGTTCAATCCCACCAAGTGCAAAGTCATGAAGATTGGGGAAGGGCAAAGAAGACCGCAGACGGAGTACAGTCTAGGGTGCCAGAGACTACAAACCTCACTCAAGGAAAAAGATCTTGGGGTGAGTATAACACCAGGCACATCTCCTGAAGCGCACATCAACCAAATAACTGCTGCAGCATATGGGCGCCTAGCAAACCTCATAACAGCATTCCGACATCTTAATAAGGAATCATTCAGGACCCTGTACACCGTGTACGTTAGGCCCATATTGGAGTATGCGGCACCAATTTGGAACCCACACCTAGCCAAGCACGTGAAGAAACTAGAGAAAGTGCAAAGGTTTGCAACAAGACTAGTCCCAGAGCTAAGAGGTATGTCCTACGAGGAGAGGTTAAGGGAAATCAACCTGACGACACTGGAGGACAGGAGAGATAGGGGGGACATGATAACGACATACAAAATACTGAGAGGAATTGACAAGGTGGACAAAGACAGGATGTTCCAGAGATTGGACACAGTAACAAAGGGACACAGTTGGAAGCTGAAGACACAGATGAATCACAGGGATGTTAGGAAAGTATTTCTTCAGCCACAGAGTAGTCAGTAAGTGGAATAGTTTGGGAAGCGATGTAGTGGAGGCAGGATCCATACATAGCTTTAAGCAGAGGTATGATAAAGCTCACGGCTCAGGGAGAGTGACCTAGTTGCGATCAGTGAAGAGGCGGGGCCAGGAGCTTGGACTCGACCCCCGCAACCTCAACTAGGTGAGTACACACACACACACACACACACACACACACACACACACACACACACACACACACACACACACACACACACACACACACACACACACACACACTTGAAGAAAGTAAATTCTACTACCTTGTGGAACCCTGTGAAATTATCGTGACGTTATCGAGGTAGACAAGACTCCAGGTAGACTGGAGGACCTGGAGTACCTGGAGGACCTGGAGTACCTGGAGGACCTGGAGTACTCTACAATGGGCACCCTCCCTCCAGGAGTGCGTGGGGCGAGGCTGCTAGCAAACCCTTATTTATGATAAGATGATATCGGGAAGGGAAAGGTGTGTGTGTGTGTGTGAGAGAAAGAGAGAGAGAGAGAGAGAGAGAGAGAGATAAAGAGAGAGAGAGAGAGAGAGAGAGAGAGAGAGAGAGAGAGAGAGAGAGAGAGAGAGAGAGAGAGAGCTCTGGCTGTACCCTTCTCCAGAACATCACTCCATCTGAGATCATATTTACCCAGGATGACTCGAGTATGGAACACATTCATACAGCATAATGATGTCAACGAGATAAAGTCAGTTGATCAGATGAAAATGCTGGCCCACAGATGGCTCCAACTTCATCCTGTTCCCTACTTGTATGTCTCATAACAATAAAAATGCTTTCAAATGAGCTGATGTAGGTAACAGCTCTTAGCTTGTCAATAAAGTTAGGAATCCTTAACCTGTAAATAGCTTGTCAATAAAGCTAGGGATCCTTAACCTAACCTTGTCAAACCCTGTGTAAAAAAAGAAAGAGAGAGAAATTTGGCTGGCGAGTTACTGGTTTGTGAACCTCCGTGACAGGCCAGTTTCTGAAGAACCTTCGTAAGAAAAACACATCGATATTACCTCTTAGAATCTACCTTTGTTTTAGAACCTCTTAGAACCAACCTGTGGTGGAGTACCTCATAGAACCGACCACTGTTGGAGAATCTCTTAAAACTGACCTGTAGTGGAGAGCCTTATAGAAGCGACCTCTATGGAGAACCTGTAAGAACCAACCTTTGTTGAAGAACCATTAAGAACCGACCTCTGTTGGAGAACCTCTGAGAACCGACGTGTGGTGCTGGACTTCTCAGAACTAGCGTGTGCTGGAAGAGAAAGAGAGAATCTACAAAGGTTTACTCACCTATAGCATAGAGGAAGACGTCAAAGGCGGTCCGCAACACCCTGCTGGAGTCGAACCGCATGACGCCGACGAACTTTAACTTCTCCTACGTGACTACGATGTCTTTTGCGTCACTTCACTGTCTACTTGAGTCACTCTGATGGTTCCTGCGTCACTCCAATGTCTCCTGTTGTTAATTCGATGTACCCTGCGTCACCTCGATGCCTCCTGCAACCACTTCGATGTCACTTGCAAAACTTCGGTCCAGGGACCTGCTCGTCTCCTGCAGCCACGGTTCCAACAAGCGTTATACGTGGCTAGAAGACCAAGTTGCCGCCTCTTCGTGAAGGTCCTCGCCTGACTAGCTCCTGCTGTAAGATCCTTGGGGTCCTGAACAGCCAGAATGGCGAGTTAGCTCTGACGATGAATGTGTGTGGAGCCACTTAGCCCTTCCCTAATAACGCCACTAGTTGGTTCCCTTGTGGTTTGCACTCTCAGAAAAAATCTTTATTTTTCCAGAAAAGAGAGAGAAAGAGAGAGAGAGAGAGAGAGAGAGAGAGAAAGAGAGAGAGAGAGAGAGAGAGAGAGAGAGAGAGAGAGAGAGAGAGAGAGAGAGAGAGAGAGAGAGAGAGAGAGAGAGAGAGAGAGAAATGTGTATATAACTATTCTTGTGTATCTGTAAAGGTACCCAGAGAAAGTATCCTTACAGTTAAGTATATAAATACTGATACAGTTAAGGTTACAACGAATAGATTAAAAGTATGTAGTACTGTGTGGATAATATCCCTTGTTCAAGGATGAGGGGCTTCTAGCAATACATGTATAATATTTTGTATGTAATATCCAGAAACCAAGTCATCAAGGATTTCCTCTGTCAGATAAACTTCCGCTCTCACTACGTCACACCTCCACAAATCTGCATTTATTTTGTTTTTACAATATTTTCAACGATGAGATTAAGACGCTGATGTCGTATGAAGGAAGACTTTATCCTTGCTGCTGCTATTTTTTGATGCTGTTGGTCCTTCTGCTGCTGTTGCTGCTTCTGCTGCTGCCACCACTTCCTGCTGCACTAATCGAACGCAGATCCCCACAGCTCTTCCGCTGGAATAAGCGTCTGTTTCCCCCGCAGCGTCTGCCCTGACGGTGTCCTGTGCATGTGACGTCCTTCTGGTGTCTGTGGTCGCCTGTGCCTACCCACAGTCAGTCTGTAAGAAGGAAAAATGAAGGAGTGAGGACAGCTGCAACACATCCTGCAGCACCGGTCACCACCCTGCTCTTATGATGCAATTACAAGTACAGTCTAAGTTGAGACAGTTTGATGTACAGTCACCATGCTGCTGTCTGTGTTACCCATTGTGCAGAGTAGACTAAGTGTTTGTTGTTGTTAGTGTTGTTGGTGTTGTTATTGTTGTTGTTGTTAGTATTGGCGTTGTTTTTAGTATTGTTGTTGTTAGTGTTGTTGTTGTTGTTTGTATTGTTGTTGTTAGTATTGTATTTTTAGTATTGTTGTTAGTTTTGTTGTTGTTAGTGTTGTTGTTGTTAGTATTGTCGTTGTTGTTAGCACTGTCGCTGTTGTTAGTATTGTTGTTGTTAGTGTTGTTGTCGTTGTTGTTAGTACTGTTGTTAGTATTGTTGTTGGTATTGTTCTTGTTATTGTTGTTGTTGTTAGTATTGTTGATAAATGAGACACTTGTACAACATTAGGGTATCTTTATTCTGGAAAAGTTTCGCCAGTCAGTGGTTTCTTCAGTCCAATACAGAGGAGAACGGTGGAAGATGAGGAGTGTGAGGGAGTCGGTCCCTCAGCCTGGAGTCCATGTGTTCACTCTACCAGTCTTGATGGAAAGTGCATTGTTAGTATTGTTAGTGTTGTTGTTAGTATTGTTAGTGTTGTTGTTAGTATTGTTAGTGTTGTTAGTATTGTTAGTGTTGTTGTTGTTAGTATTGTTAGTGTTGTTGTTAGTATTGTTAGTGTTGTTGTTAGTATTGTTAGTGTTGTTGTTAGTATTGTTAGTGTTGTTGTTAGTATTGTTAGTGTTGTTGTTGTTTTAGAATTTGGTTATTTGAAACAGTTTTTTTGGGCATTGTTTTTTGGCCGGGTTTGTTGGGATTTTATTGTTGAAATCCGTTTTTGTTGTTGTTGTTAGCATTCCCAGTGCTGGCTTGTATGTTTTTCCCTGGTTGGTTGTTCCCTGTTATTCCCGTTGGGTTGTTGGGGGGCTTTGGGTTGGGTTCCCGCTTTTTTGCATTGTTAAAAGCTTCGTTTTTCAGTACTGTTAGTGGGGCCCGGGGGGCATTGTTAGTGCTGTTGTTGTTGGGTTCTGTTAAGGGGTTGGTTGTTTTGTTATTAGTTATTTGCTGTTGTTAGTATTTTTTTCCGTTTTTGTTTTGTTAGATTGTTAGTTGTTGCGTTAGCATTTTTTATGTTGTTGTTGCTTTGTTTTTATTGTTAGTGTTGTTGTTTTGTTAGATTGTTAGTGTTTTTTTGGTTAGAAATTGTTAGTGTTGGTTTTTAAGCATTGTTAGTGTTGTTGCTTTTTAAGCATTGTTAGTGTTGTTACTTTTTGTTAGTGTTGTTTTTACTGTTAGGTTGTTGTTGATTGTTAGTGTTGTTTTGGCATTGTTGGGTTTTTTGTTGTTAGAGTTAGGTTGTTGTTAGATTGAGTGTTGCTGTTGGCTTGCATTGTTTGTGTTGTTGTTGAAGATTGTTAGTGCTGTTGTTAGAAATTTTTAGGCGTTGTTGTTCCCATTGTTGGGGTTGTTGTTAAATTGTTAGTGTTGTTTTTAAATATTGTTATTTTTGTTGTTAGATTCCCAGTGTTGTTAGTATTTTAGTGTTGTTGTTAGATTGTTAGGTTGTTGGGGGGTATTGTTTGTTTTTTGAGTATTGTTAGTGTTTGGGGGGTACTTGTTAGTGTTGTTGTTAGTATTGTTAGTGTTGTTAGTATTGTTAGTGTTGTTGTTAGTATTGTTAGTGTTGTTGTTAGTATTGTTAGTGTTGTTGTTAGTGTTGTTAGTATTGTTAGTGTAGTTGTTAGTATTTTTATTGTTGTTGTTAGTATTGTTAGTGTTGTTGTTAGTATTGCTAGTGTTGTTAGTATTGTTAGTGTTGTTATCTCAGTAGTAGTAACCAGTTACCAGTAATCAGTGTACCAGTAGTTGACTCACTACCAACCGTCTCTGCCTGAGTCACTGTCTGTATTCATATTGTGCTGACCACAGCAGTATTCAAAGACCCCCTCACATATGGGTACTGTGGGCGGTCAGTCAGTCATATGAGAGTGAGCAAGGAGGCAGGCCGGCTGTTTGGGCGCTACCCACATTATCCGTAATTATATGTACTTCCAGCCTACGTGAGTATTACTTTACCCTATCCACGTGTTCGAACTCCCACATGATAAATGGTGGCACCAGTGTGGAGCATGGATTTAAGTTTTTACGGGTAATTCAAGACGTTAGAAGACTGTTTGTGAGTAGCCGGCAGGGTCAAAGGTGAACCGTCTCACCCACCAGCTACTCGCTCCCCTCTCAACCTCCACCTTGTAGCCTGCAAGCCTGTTGCAGCTGTTTCAAGCTTCCTGGCTTAGTTCGTGTGCTAATTGCTTCAATCTCCGAGGGGTTGACCCGGATTTTGCAATTAAGCCAGTCATTAAGCCAGACTGTGGAAGTGAACGCCTGTCAGCCTATCATCCAGCCTGTCTCCTGTCATCCACTTGCTCCTCCGTGCTGTGTGCATCGTTACACGTCTTCCAGTCAGCCATTCTCATGGGTTAAGCCAGTCAGCCAACCCAGCTTCTAACCCAGCTGAGAGAGAGAAGTAAGCCACGCAAGTTCAGAGCCTCTGAAGTATCGTCTCATGTATCGCTTTGTGCTCCCAGTTGGATGCTAAGCGTGGTTTTCACCATTCCTGTGGCATAGAGTGGCTTATCAAGCCACCTTCGTGGGTAGTGAGTGGAGTGCGCGCCAGTGAGCGCCAGCGAGAGTCACACCCACCACCACCACTCTACTCACACTACCACCACCATCACCCACCACCAGCCATCCACCTCATCTACCTGTGGTTGTTTGCACCCTTGTACCGGGTCCTAATACTGTTTTGGCTCACTTAATTGGTCAAGAGATGTAGCTGAGCGCCATCGATAAAGCCAGTTATGCGAGTTCACCGAGAAAGCGCAATTCTTCACGACGACAGTGTGAGTGTCGTCAGTCATCACCGCTCTGCTCAGGACAACCTTCGACAACCTTCCTCATCACCCATCACCATCGACTACTACAGACTTCAGTGATAATTTTCTGTTTAGAGACATTTTTCTTGTATTTAAAGACATTTGCGTGTGTGAGACATTTATAGTGAATTTCTTGTGTACTCTAAACCTTGTGTTTTCAGTGTAGACTCAGTGTTTCTTTGACTCGTTATTTTTGCAATATTTTTCAGTGTTATCGCTCATCTTATATTTTATCTGTGTTTTATTTTATGCTACTCCTGTCTGTAGTAAGTATTATTGTGTAGTGTACCAGTCAGTCACTCTGTGTGAAGTGATTCATTTTTTTTTTATTGTATTCTTTCAGCATTGTATTCTCCAGTAATTGTCATTGTAGTTCATGCAATGATATTCACCCTAGTTTACCAAATTATCCATTTATTTCTATGTGCGTCTTTTTTCGTATGCCAGCAGTATCTCATCCCTCTAATTTTTTCGCAGACTTGTGTACCATTATTTTTGTCAGCAAATTTTTGTCGTATCAGTCACAGCAAGATTTTGTTGTAAGAATATACTAAAATAATGAATACGTGATTAAGTGTTGTGTGCCCCGCCCCGCCACTTGTAAGTGTTAAACTTTTGTTTTGTTTTATTCCTTTGTTTTAATTTTTATTCATAATTTTTATATTTCTTTGAACAAATTCACTCTTGATGTAATTTCAATTACATTTAACGTAAAGTGTTTACTTTACTCTGTTTGAGTAAATTGTTTTGTCTAATTTACAATTAAGAGTTAAAGTGTTCAATCAGTTTTTTTCTTCATATTTTTATTTTATTATTTAACCTGAGATCATGTCCCAGTCACTTTTGAATGTTCACTTAGTGTATTATGCCAGTCAAAGTCAATATGAATCAGTCCATAGTACCAACATTCCCTTACTGACTGAAAGACAATACCTAGCCCTTGAGCAATGTGTTTGTTCTCACAGCTTGTATCTGAGATTTGTTAAAGTGCTGCGAAATGTGAAGTTCAGATTAAGTTCCTATAGATCCGTGAATTACTTATTAACGTAGCCGAGCGGTCAGGCACTAGTATACTGTCACTCCTGTCTGGACTCCAGCCACAATATCATGCACGCAGGATAGTGCTGAGACTACTATCCTTGCGATGGCGACTTGTTCAAGTATTCGTTCCTTCCCAGGGGACGCTTTGAGAAGAACTTTACTTGCAACGAGTTATGCCATCTCTTGCTGATGCAACAAGCCGTGCAGAAAGACGTTTCTTTGGCTAGTGTGCTCACTTGAGTGTTGTTGTTGTCCCTTGTGTTTCAGATTGTGATCCCATCCTAGTTGACAGTAATCAGTGCATTGTAAGAAGTTATTTCTCGAGTAACTTCCACGTTGTTAACGTTTGTAAGTGAAGTTTATAGCTGATACCTCGTGTCACTGTGTGCGACTCAGATTGAATATCAGCATTGTTCACCGGGTTCATTTCTTTTCTCCTGCGCTTGCAGTTTGAGATAGTAGATTCGTTCTCCCTTGCTCATATTGCATGTTATAGCGTTAATTTTTTTCAACCGGGAGGAGTCATCCACTCCACCGAGTTTGTTCATTCCTCCAGTAAAAAAGAACCGATCCCTTGTGTTCTGGTGATTCGATTCCTGCTCCAGGAAGATCTTATTCTTACTGTGAAGCCACCAGCACCCATTAGTGACTTTGTAATGAGCCAAGAAATAGTAATTCCACAGTCACTAGTGATTGTAGCTGTATCTTTTGTAGATACTCGTTCAGACTGTCCTCAGTCAAGGCATGTGTTAGCCATTGCAGAGGAATTCGATCCTCCCAGAGATGATAACCATTCTGCATATGTCAATCTTACCCTAGCAGAGTTGGGGTTAAATGTAAATAACCTGTATAGATGAATAATTACAGTATCAACTTATCAGTATTCAAGAATTTTTTTTTTGTGTTCATGTTCTCTCTGCATTCTGAGAGTTAACAGTCTAGATTTGAGTGCACCGAATCTGCCTTTGTGTTAAACACTTCTTTCTTTGTATATATTCTTCCTCAGAATCCGTAGATCACATGAATACAGATCGATCGATCAAATTTTTTTTTTTATCACTTCTATTGTGTAATCCCAACGTTGAGTTTCATTCGATGAGTTGTGCTATATTATACCTTGTATTGCATTACAGTTTCAGTTACGTAAGCTTCCATTCCAATGTTCTACTTATGTATGTTATAATGTTTAATTGTTGTGTACTTTGACATTGTATAGAATCAGCCCAAGCCGTACACCTGCCATCTCTAGTTTGTATTTGTATGTCGGGACGACATACGTTAGCGTCGCCGAGCTCTCAGTAGTAGTAACCAGTTACCAGTAACCAGTGTACCAGTAGTTGACTCACTACCAACCGTCTCTGCCTGAGTCACTGTCTGTATTCATATTGTGCTGACCACAGCAGTATTCAAAGACCCCCTCACATATGGGTACTGTGGGCGGCCAGTCAGTTATACGAGAGTGAGCAAGGTGGCAGGCCGGCTGTTTGGGCGCTCCCCACATTATCCGTAATTATACGTACTACCAGCCTACGTGAGTATTACTTTACCCTATCCACGTGTTCGAACCCCACATGATAGTTAGTACTGTTAGTGTTGTTGTTGTTAGTACTGTTAGTGTTGTTGTTAGTATTTTTAAATGTTTTTAACTGAGCGTTTCTGTTTGTTGGGATTGAGTGCTGTTGTTGTTAGCATTGTTATTTTGTTGTTATAGTTAGGTTGTTATTACTGATTTTCTTGGTTTTGGCTGTTGGGTTGGGCAAGATTTTGTTGTTACAGAAGTGTTTTTTGTTATATTGATTTTTTTTTTTAAGATTTAGGGGGAAAGCAAAAAAGGTTGGGGGGTTTTGTTGTTAGTATTGTTAGTGTTTAGTATTTTTAAAAGGGTTGTTATACTGGTGTTGTTGAGCATTGTTAGTGTTGAGGGGCCAGTGTTGTTAGTATTGTTGGTTGCATTTTATTTTTTTCATTTTTACTTGTTGTTGGGTTTTACCGTTTTGTTCCCATTGTTAGTGTTGTTAGTCTTTTGTGTTGGTTAGATTTTTAAAAGTCTGTTCTTCCCAGTGCTGTTAGTCTTGCTATGCTTTGTTTTTGGGTTTTTGCTGTTTTTTTAGAATTGTTTTTAAACATTGTTGTTGCATTACAGTTTGTTAGAATTTTAGTGCTGTTGCATTGTTAGTTTTGGGTTGTTAGAAAGGGCGGTTGTTATATTGAAAAGGGTTTTTTTTTTAGCATTGAAAGGGTGGTTAGATTGTTAGTGGGGTTGAGATTCCCAGGTTGGGGGGATTGTTATTTGGGGTTAGTTTTTGTTAGTGTTGTTGTTAGTTTTGCTTTTGTTATTTTTTTTAGTGTTGTTGTTAGTATTGTTATGCGGGTTGTTAATATTTTGTTGAAAAATTTTTCTTGTTGTTGTTAGTATTGTTATTGTTGTTAAGATTGTTATTGTTGTTGTTGATTGTTATTGTTGTTGTTAGTATTTTTAAATTGTTGCGTTAGATTGTTGTTGTTAGCTTTTGGTTTTTAAAATTTGTTTTTGGGTTGCTGAAAATTTTTTTCATTTGTTGTTTATATTGTTAGTGTTTCGTTGTTAATTGTTAGTGTTGTTTTTTTAGCATTGAAAAGGTTGATTTTTAATTGAGTGTTGTTGTTAGTATTTGTTATTGGGGGTTGCTTTTTATTTTTAAAATTTGCTGTTGTTAGAAAGGTTAGTTTTTGGGCTTGTTAGAAATGCCAGCGTTTTTTTGTTTTAGCATTGAAAAGGCTTTTTTAACTGGTTGTTTTGTTGTATCCCGTTAGTGTTGTTCCCTTTCTAAAAAGTCTGAGTCGGTTGTTGGGGGTTAATTTTAAGTGTTTGTTGTTGCTTTTTAAGTTTTGCTGTTGGGTACTTTTAAAAAGGTTGCTGTTGGCATTGAGGTTTTTTTAGAAATTTTACTTTGTTTTAGCACGGTTAGGTTGTTTTTTTAAAGATTGGGTTAGGTTTTGAGTATTTTTAAAAGTGGTTGAGATCCAATAGGGGTCTTGGTTAGTTGTTATGGGGTTGTTTGACTGTTGCTTTTTTTCTGTTAGATTGCTTGTTTTTACTTGTTAGTGGGGTTGCTACTTTCCCTTTTGTTCCCGCTGTTTTACTTGCTAGTGCTGGGGTTAGAAATTGTTAGGTTGTTTTTTTAGTACTTTTATTTTGTTGTTGTTGTTGTTGTTGTTGTTAGTATTGTTAGTGTTGTTGTTGTTGTTGTTGTTGTTGTTGTTGTTGTTAGTATTGTTAGTGTTGTTGTTGTTGTTGTTGTTGTTAGTATTGTTGTTGTTGTTGTTGTTGTTGTTGTTGTTGTTGTTGTTAGTATTGTTAGTGTTGTTGTTGTTGTTGTTGTTGTTGTTGTTAGTATTGTTGTTGTTGTTGTTGTTGTTGTTGTTGTTGTTGTTAGTATTGTTAGTGTTGTTGTTGTTGTTGTTGTTGTTGTTGTTGTTGTTGTTGTTGTTGTTGTTGTTGTTAGTATTGTTATTGTTGTTGTTGTTGTTGTTGTTGTTGTTGTTAGTATTGTTAGTGTTGTTGTTGTTGTTGTTGTTGTTGTAGTTTATGTTGTTTATTATTTCTTTTGCGGTTTTTGTTGACTTTTTTGTTCTTTTTGTTGTGATTTATGTTACTGCGGTTTATGTTTTATTGTTTTTTATGTTGTTGATGATTTTGGTGTCGTTGTTTTGTCCTTCACTTGTTCTACTTTCTCCTTCACTTGTTCTACTCCTTCCTTCACTTGTTCTACTCCTTCCTTCACTTGTTCTACTCCCTCCTTCACTTGTTCTACTCCCTCCTTCACTTGTTCTACTCCTTCCTTCACTTGTTCTACTCCTTCCTTCACTTGTTCTACTCCTTCCTTCACTTGTTCTACTCCTTCCTTCACTTGTTCTACTCCTTCCTTCACTTGTTCTACTCCTTCCTTCACTTGTTCTACTCCTTCCTTCACTTGTTCTACTCCTTCCTTCACTTGTTCTACTCCTTCCTTCACTTGTTCTACTCCCTCCTTCACTTGTTCTACTCCCTCCTTCACTTGTTCTACTCCCTCCTTCACTTGTTCTACTCCTTCCTTCACTTGTTCTACTCCTTCCTTCACTTGTTCTACTCCTTCCTTCACTTGTTCTACTCCTTCCTTCACTTGTTCTACTCCTTCCTTCACTTGTTCTACTCCTTCCTTCACTTGTTCTACTCCTTCCTTCACTTGTTCTACTCCCTCCTTCACTTATTCTACTCCTTCCTTCACTTGTTCTACTCCTTCCTTCACTTGTTCTACTCCCTCCTTCACTTGTTCTACTTTCTCCTTCACTTGTTCTACTCCCTCCTTCACTTGTTCTACTCCTTCCTTCACTTGTTCTACTCCTTCCTTCACTTGTTCTACTCCTTCCTTCACTTGTTCTACTCCTTCCTTCACTTGTTCTACTCCTTCCTTCACTTGTTCTACTCCTTCCTTCACTTGTTCTACTCCTTCCTTCACTTGTTCTACTCCTTCCTTCACTTGTTCTACTCCTTCCTTCACTTGTTCTACTCCTTCCTTCACTTGTTCTACTCCTTCCTTCACTTGTTCTACTCCTTCCTTCACTTGTTCTACTCCTTCCTTCACTTGTTCTACTCCTTCCTTCACTTGTTCTACTCCTTCCTTCACTTGTTCTACTCCTTCCTTCACTTGTTCTACTCCTTCCTTCACTTGTTCTACTCCCTCCTTCACTTGTTCTACTTTCTCCTTCACTTGTTCTACTTTCTCCTTCACTTGTTCTACTCCTTCCTTCACTTGTTCTACTCCTTCCTTCACTTGTTCTACTCCTTCCTTCGCTTGTTTTACTCCCTCCTTCACTTGTTTTACTCCCTCCTTCACTTGTTTTACTCACTCCTTCACTTGTTCTACTCCTTCCTTCGCTTGTTTTACTCCCTCCTTCACTTGTTCTACTGCTTCCTTCACTTGTTCTACTCCCTCCTTCACTTGTTCTACTCCTTCCTTCACTTGTTCTACTCCCTCCTTCACTTGTTCTACTCCCTCCTTCACTTGTTCTACTCCCTCCTTCACTTGTTCTACTCCCTCCTTCACTTGTTCTACTCCCTCCTTCACTTGTTCTACTCCTTCCTTCACTTGTTCTACTCCCTCCTTCACTTGTTCTACTCCCTCCTTCACTTGTTCTACTCCTTCCTTCACTTGTTCTACTCCCTCCTTCACTTGTTCTACTCCTTCCTTCGCTTGTTCTACTCCCTCCTTCACTTGTTCTACTCCTTCCTTCGCTTCTTCTACTCCTTCCTTCGCTTGTTCTACTCCTTCCTTCACTTGTTCTACTCCCTCTTTCACTTGTTCTACTCCTTCCTTCACTTGTTCTACTCCCTCCTTCACTTGTTCTACTCCTTCCTTCACTTGTTTTACTCCTTCCTTCACTTGTTCTACTCCCTCCTTCACTTGTTCTACTCCCTCCTTCACTTGTTCTACTCCCTCCTTCACTTGTTCTACTCCTTCCTTCACTTGTTCTATTCCTTCCTTCACTTGTTCTACTCCCTCCTTCACTTGTTCTACTCCCTCCTTCACTTGTTCTACTCCCTCCTTCACTTGTTCTACTCCTTCACTTGTTCTACTCCCTCCTTCACTTGTTCTACTCCCTCCTTCACTTGTTCTACTCCCTCCTTCACTTGTTCTACTCCCAATCTCCTCAACATTGCTACTGGGTCACCCATTGTATAATAATCAAATAAGCACAAGTGTTTGGACGTAGCATTATGGTGGTGTGTGGCTGTGTGGTGCGGGGGGGATGTGGCACTATTGTAGGGGGGCGAGATTACGGTGGGGGGGGGTACTATGCCAGGGCACTATGGTAAGTCTAAGGACATGTGATGTGGGGTCGTATAAGCTGGTCATTTTAGCAGTGACCACTCTGGAAGTGAGCACTCCGGCAGTGAGCACTCCGGCAGTGAGCACTCCGGCAGTGAGCATTACGGCAGTGAGCACGTCGACAGTGAGCACTCCGGCAGTAAGCACTCCGGCAGTGAGCACTCCGGCAGTGAGCACTCCGGCAGTGAGCACTCCGGCAGTGAGCATTACGGCAGTGAGCACTTCGGCAGTGAGCACTCCGGCAGTAAGCACTCCGGCAGTGAGCACTCCGGCAGTGAGCATTACGGCAGTGAGCACTCCGGCAGTGAGCACTCCGGCAGTGAGCACTCCGGCAGTGAGCACTCCGGCAGTGAGCATTACGGCAGTGAGCACTTCGGCAGTGAGCACTCCGGCAGTAAGCACTCCGGCAGTGAGCATTACGGCAGTGAGCACTCCGGCAGTGAGCACTCCGGCAGTGAGCACTCCGGCAGTGAGCACTCCGGCAGTGAGCACTCCGGCAGTAAGCACTCCGGCAGTAAGCACTCCGGCAGTGAGCACTCCGGCAGTGAGCACTCCGGCAGTGAGCACTCCGGCAGTGAGCACTCCGGCAGTGAGCACTCCGGCAGTGAGCACTCCGGCAGTAAGCACTCCGGCAGTAAGCACTCCGGCAGTGAGCACTCCGGCAGTGAGCAATCCGGCAGTGAGCACTCCGGCAGTGAGCACTCCGGCAGTGAGCACTCCGGCAGTAAGCACTCCGGCAGTAAGCACTCCAGCAGTGAGCACTCCGGCAGTGAGCACTGCTGTAGTCACTGGTCTGAGGGAAGGCTGGGTGCCCTGGTGGATTTCAATTATCAGAGAAAAAGAAGGAAAAGAAAACCGTTGAAGAATGCGCTGGTTTATTTATCGCTCTAGATAAAACCAACTACTGACACCATTGTAAAAATTTCTCCTGTTATGGTGAACATTTCTGGTAACGTGACCAATTTACTGTCGTTTACAGACATCACAATTTTGTAAAAAGAAGGAAAAAACGATCTAGAGAATGGGGCTTACCCAACCTTGAGTGAAGGGTGTGAGTGATGGGATGGTGGTTACAAGTGATGGGATGGTGGTTACAAGTGATGGAATGGTGGTTACAAGTGATGGAATGGTGGTTACAAGTGATGGAATGGTGGTTAGAAGTGATGGAATCAAGGAATACAACCTTATACTGTTATGTAGTCTACATATTGAAATGCGTGACCTGTCCGTATGCCTGTCCCCTAAGTCTAGCAGCGAGTCAGGTAGAGGCACGGCCTAAGGCCTAAGGCCAGGGAGCCTGTCTATAAAATGGTGATATATATATATATATATATATATATATATATATATATATATATATATATATATATATATATATATATATATATATATATATATATATATATATATATATATATATATATATATATATATATATATATATATATATATATATATATATATATATATATATATATATATATATCTCGTGGGGATTTTTTTTTTTTTTTTTTATATTTTATTTAAAAACTTTACAGCTTGATATTAAATTAAGATATAAAATGGATACAGTAGGATCCTCAATCCTACACAACATACACTAGCCAATTATTAACAACACATTGTAATTGACATAAAAGAGGTTACCCATATACACACAAACTTTTCCATATAACATACTATGATAAACAAAATAAACTATAACTATATAAACTATATAAAATATAAACTATATACAACTTTCAGATTTGTATAGTTAACATACTATGACGGACATATGACAAAGGTTCACAACCTTCACAGGAGATAAACAGAGTAATAACCTACATCCCAATCTCAGTTAAAAACAATCACATACTCTTCCCAAAATTAACCCCTATACAATAAGAAGTACCTAAGCACATACATACGTGCCTCACTACAATCTCTTTTTAAGCATTGAAAAAAATCAAAATCAAATCAAATCAAATCAAAATCAAAATCAAAATCAAAATCAAAATCAAATCCTAAATCAAAAATCAAATCCTAAGCCTCACACTTATACTAAATAAATATTAACAAATATTACTAAATATTAATACAGCCTCTTCCACCGGCTGAGCACATTATATAAAGTAAGAGACTAAACCATACTGTCCCATTACAAACTTTTAACGAGGCATTACAAATTTATGGAAGTCATTATCGTTCCATCTAGCAGCAACTGGATGAGCACATTATATAATGCTAAAATAAAGACAGTACACTCGCTAAAAACCCACAACACTAAACACAAACATAATTTAATAACCTCTCATTGCGATACAATTATCGCACATGATTTATGCCCAATAAAGGCTATAAACGCACACTCTACATAAGCCCTAAAGCTCTTCACGGTCTTAAAACTATAATCTTGACACCATTCACACTTAATTCATGAAGAAGGTCATGACGACCCTGACACATCAAACACAGAATTTTCCATTCAGGTACTACGTAATTACTTGATATCATCTTTGGTTTCTGTGCCCACTTGCATGCTACATACATGTATGCCACTCATCTACACCTTCATATACCCACATACACCTACACTCACACCCCTCCCCAGGAGGCGACCCCGCTGTGTCCCCCTGAAAACCCCCTTCCCGTATGTAATCCCCAACCCCCCCCCCCCTTACTCACTCAGCCCAAGTCGTAGATTGATGAGAAAACCTAACGTTAACATTCTATACCCTTCCGAAAAATCCTTCTCCCACCTCCTCCCATACAGTTCTCTATTACGACACATCGTACGATAAACCGTTACCGCTAGTACCCGCCTCCGCACCTCACAATTCCCCCTCCCCCTCATCACCCACGATATATATATATAATCCACTATTATATAATCCAAAGCTCGTATAACACTCTCATCGAACCCTCCCACATCTAGGCTTAGTGCACGCAGAACCGACACCCCTCTGCCCCCCACCCCCTGTACTACCCTACTTAACCAATACCTAACACCCTCCAGTTCCCCACAAAAGTATACAGCATGGAACGCCGTCTCATCCTCCCCACAGATTCCACACCTTCCGCCCACAATTACCCCTCTGGTTCTTAAAACCTCCCCCGACGGTAGTATGCCATGCAAAAAACGATACATTACCTCCCTTACCCTAGGCTTTAACTTCAACCTGCTAAACCTATACCAAATACTCGTCCATGCGTACATGGGGAACAATCCCTCAACTGGTACAACAATCCTGTCTGCAAGCAGCTTACACAAAACCCCTACTCGAATTTTCCTGGGTTCTCTAACCAACATCAAAGCCCTCAAAATAGTTTCACATTCCCTCAACTCCACACCACCATACAACTTACCCAACCTATCATGTACTTTTCCCAGCTGCCCTCCACTCACACCTTCGCGCAAAACCTCCCATTTAAGAAACACACATTTAATCCTCCTCCTCAGATCCATCAACCCCAACCCACCCTGGCGCACAGGTAACATTACAACCTCTCTCCTCAGCCAATCGCACCTTGAACCCCACAAAAAGTTAAACACTCGTCTCAGAATTCCCACAATCGCCGTCCCTGTTAATGGGAACACGGCTGCTACGTGCCAAACCTTACTATACAATAATACGTTTATAACAATCACTCGTTGCACGAGAGTCAGATGATGAGGTCGCAATGCACCCAGACGCCCCTGAATCCTTTCCATTAATCTATTCGAGTTTTCCTCCCGAGCAGCTTCCAAATCACCCTTATAGGTGATACCACAAATTTTTAAAGACACCGTTTGTTTTCTCACAACGTTACATCTCCCCCCCCCCTCCACCCAATCACCCAACCCCATGATCATTGACTTCTCTCTATTTACCTGCATCCCTGTTGCATTTCCGAACTGTTGCACAACAGCATCCAAAACACCCAACGTCATCCCCTCCCGAACCAGGACTGTTGTATCGTCTACGTATCCTATTATTCCCGGCCACACTTTCCCTACCCTACCCCCCCCACCTCCACTCGTGTCACATACACAACGTTCAACCATTCTATAGAAGGGGTCCTGAATGCACGCAAACAACATTTGTGACATGGGACACCCCTGCCTAAGTCCCCTACCCATTACAATCCCCTCCCCCAAGCATCCATTAATCTGTACCCTCATCTTGGCACCATTGTACAACGTGGTTACCCAATTAACTATTTCATCCCCATAACCCTGCCTCCTAAGTATAGCTCCCAATGCTCCTCGTTCCACCCTGTCATAGGCCCCCTGCCAGTCTAAAGCCAACAACGCCGCCCTCCCTCCCCCCCCTTTTGACTCCACAAAACTTCTCAGTATTCCATGACCCTCAATCATCGACCTTCCAGGCAAACCATACTGCGTTTTCGAAACCACTCTCCCTACCACACATTTGAACCTATTACCCAAGACTTTAGCGAACAACTTATAATCAGCACATAACAGGGATATGGCACGGTACTCCTTGAGGGTGTGCTGCCCCTTACCCTTCGGGACCAACACTACAACTGCTGTTGCTTGCTTGTCCCCCATCACACCCTTCTCCTTCATCTGATTAAATAACCTACCCATGAAACCCCTTATCACCTCCCAATGTTGGAGATAAAATTCAGCCGGGAGACCGTCTATTCCCGGTGCTTTGCCTTTCCTCATTCCCCTTAAAGCCAACTCTATTTCCTCCTCTGTTATTACCCCCCCTAAAGCCTTTCTATCACTATTCCCTAAATTACACGTCACATACTCACACACCTTCTCTAAATCCACATTTCCCACCTTCCCACTTGTCCAATACCCTTCATACCATTTATCCGCATACACACACATTCCTTTTGTAGTTAGTATCTCCTGACCCATTCTATAACCCCCCGCCATCTCGTGTACCTCTAACCTCGGAATAGCTGTAACCTGCTGTCTTTGTTTTTGACGTCGCAACACACACGCCGATGGTTTGTCACCCCAAAGCACCTCCTCTACCCCTGCCTGCACCCTTACCGCTTGAAACCTCTCATTTTGTAACTCCCTCAGTCTCCCCTTGACCTCGACAATTTCATCCATAGGATAGTTGCCCCCCACAGCCCCCTTCTCATAACAGCCCCTTAACCTGTCCTCCAGATAATTTGAAAGCCCATATTTAAAATCATTTATACGTTTGCCCACCCCCACATAATATTTCCTAATCCTTTCCTTGGCAACACAATCCCACCATTGTACGACATCTTCCACTCCCTGTGCCTCCTCACTAAGCTCCTTCCATAGGACAGAAAATCCCTCTAACCCCTCCTCATCACTCAATGCACTTATATTTAATTTCCAGTAACTCCTGTATATTTCTGCAAGCGCCTCCCACCCAACCTCCACCAACACTGCTCTATGATCTGACCATGCAACTTCAACAGTTTTGAAAGCTCTCACTACAACCCCGTGAGAAAGATACACTCTATCTAACCTCGCTGCATACCCTCTCCTAACAAATGTATGCTCTGTCTCCCACGCCCCCCCCTCGAATGCGTCTCTTAACCTAATATCCCTCAATAAATCTCGTAGGGCCACCGACACATAACCTGCCCCTTTTGGTTCCACATCAGCCCTCCTAATGACGCAGTTCCAATCACCTCCTACTATTGCCACCTCCGGTAATGCACGGAAAAAAAACACAAGGTCCTCGCACACAAACTCCTGCTTCACCTGTACATTATTCTCTGCAGGCGCATATACACTAATAAAAGCCACACGTTTTCCCATCCACAAACCATCTACGCGCAACACCCTTCCCCCTCCCCCCCCCCTCACTTCTCTGCAAAACAAACGGGCTCGCCTCCCTAATTAAGATACCCACCCCCCCTTTTAAACGGGCAGATGGCAGGGTTACCACCTGAAACCCCTCCATCTCCAACACCCTACCCTCCTTAAAATTGTGCTCCTGTAGGAACACAACATCCACTCTAAATTTATTCAGAAACTCTCGAAACCATTCTCTCTTTACACTATTACACAAACCATTAACGTTTACTGTCATACACCGGAGGCCTATTAGAGTTTCCACCCCTGCCTCCTCTCTTCACTCTTCCGATGGCCACCAGAACGTGTGGGACCACTTGTCACCTGCACACTTCCCTCTCTCCCCCCCCCCCTTCTTTCGGTGCCTCCTGTCATGGCCACCACTACCTTCACCTTCTGCCCATATTTGCTTCCCAGTCCTCTGCGCCGGCGTTAGGACATCATCTGAATCCGATGCAGCGGCTCTCTTTCTTGTGACAGGCGCATCCTCCATGGCTTGGTCTGGGGATGCCTCACAATGTACCTCTACCTCCACTGTACACAGTGACAAAGATCTCGGTGACACCTCAGTCACGCTGTCACTCCCTTCGTCCGAATAGTTCTGTTGTTGATGCCCCACAGCCTTCACCTCATCTTCTACTACCCTGCCAGGAGCAGCCACCTCCTCAGGCGGTGACAAGGACTTCAAAACCTCGGCTAATTCCTCCTCAATTTCCAACACTTCCTCCTGTACTTTTTGCTCAACTCGATCCACTGGAAGTGTGTCTGGACCAGGTAACTGGTCAAGGGCCTCACCCTCTCCCCCAGCCTTATACGCCTCATCCACTATCTCGCTCCATAGACGACCACGCCCTCCTTCACGTCGTTGATCAACACCTGCTTCCCCTGGTGTAGAAGCGGATGTCTCCGCCTCTGGGCCAGGAGCTCGTTGCCGCTTCCCACACTCCGCCGCTATGTGATCATATTCCCCACATAGTCGGCAGGTACGCCTTTGCCCCGCGTATGACACCATGACCTGTGTCCTGAATTCCTTTAGGTACACGTAAGACGGTATGGGGTGTCGCAATGACATTTTTAGGTTAAAAGTGCCCTCCGGCATACCTGTGTAGGCACCCGACACCCACTTACCATGCTGGGCCAAATGAACAGTTCCGTATTCCTCAAATACGTTTCTGATATCTGCCTCATCCGCCTCAAAGGGGACATTACGCAATTTAATCCATGTATAATGTCTGGATACATCGATCATCCTCACACGCACAGCTGGTGTTGCATCAAGACTTACGTCCTGAAAACGGTTGACCAACGACTCGTAAACCGTTGCTGAGAGCAGTTTCACAAAAAATCTACGTGCTCCGTTCAATGCTACGCCGTACAACTCTCCATCCTGAATGCCATACGTGTCTCTGATTATTTTAGGTAGTAATACCTGGGCTGAGGCTGGCGTTATTGCCCCACTGAGAAGTTCAACACCGACAGTGTTAATCCTGCGTCTGTAACTGCACGCCATGTTGACTAATAGTAGTTCTCCTGGTCTGACGACAGAGGCGCGACAAGCACCACCTCACACTACTGCTGTCAGGGAACTGAAGAGCGTTTGCGCAGGAGGTCTGCACGGCCCAATAGCGATGCAGACAATGATCAAGACTAATCATATACAGTCCACATTATTTTATAATTTACCATTATTGGTATTAATGTTTAATATTGTAATTGTTAATTTAATATTAGGTCTAGCTTTTTGTGAGAGTGGTGTTGTAGTGGGCATCGAGGGAGTTACAGTTCTGTGACCTACTGTGACTGTCCCACTTACCTCACCCAAATTACTTTCCTGTAATAATTCAGGTAATATCCTGTAAACCTCATGCAGGTAATTTCCCACACTATAAATGGGGTGGGAGAGAAGGTATTTATGGAGGGGCTAAGGTACTAATGAAGGATGGGATGGGTAGAAAATTAAAATGTTCACTTATTAAAATTTAGTAGTGTTCTCCCTCTCTCTCTCTTTCTTTCACTTACTCTCATTTATATCCTAGCGTTTATATACTGTGAATATAATAATAATAATAATAATAATAATAATAATAATAATAATAATAATAATAATAATAATAATAATAATAATAATAATAATAATAATAATAATAATAACGATACTACTGCTACTACTACTACTACTACTACTACTACTACTACTACTACTACTAATAATAATAATAATAATAATAATAATAATAATAATAATAATAATAATAATAATATTAATAATAATTTACTTCCTCCGTTTTTCTGTAATGGGGGGTAAAAAGGCAGCCACGACTGGATGATGAGAGGTAATTGGGTTTGATCGTTTGATCCAAGAACTCTACACTAGCATCAATGGATCCTCCCCTTCCCCTCCCCTCCCCTCCCCTCGGCGGGGCTCGAAGGGGAGCTAATGAGTACATATGTTATTTCCCCTAAGTAAATATTGACTCTTTTAAACACCTGTGGGGGGAAGGGGGACCCTGAGGCTCCTCTTTAAACACCTTTGGAACGTCTGGTATGTGTTTGCTGTGATGTTTAAGTCACTAAATATTGACTCGACGCTTCCTGGGAGATTTTAACAAGTTTTCAAAGTCTTTTTTTTTGTGTGTGTGGGTGCGTTTTTAAGATTCTTTCTACGCCATTCTTATACATTTATACCTTTGATGGGTTTCGAGAGTGTTTTTGCTCCTGCAGCCTGGTCCTGGGCCAGGCTGGTCTGGTGCTTTGTTGGTCAACCAGGATGTTGTTACTGCTGGTGCCCCCCCTGGCCCACATATCCATCACAGCATGGTTGATCTGGCACCTGGTACGGATACTTGTCCAGTTTCCAATTGAAGATTTCTACACTTATCCCAGCAGTGCTTCTGATATCTTCTTGCAAGATGTTGAACAAATTGGGAAAACGGATGTTGATACAGTGTTCTCTTATTGTGTTCACGGAGCCCCTTTCCATTTGCTGGGTTTGTCTGGTACTTTCCCCCATGTCTTCCATGCCTATTGTTGTTATGGAAGTGTGCAGGTTTGGAACCAGACCCTCAAGAACTCTCCAGGTATATATTATCATGTATCTCTTTCTCCTCCGTTCCAGTGAGTACACATAAAGGATTTTAAGTAGTTCCCAGTAATTTTAAATGCTTTATTACTCTATAATTTATTTGCATATATATTCTAAGACAAGTATCTCGATGTACATGCATTGGGAGAAGCAACGTATATACACCGAGGGGTGCGTATACAATCATGCAATAATATTACAGTAAACAGGTGATATCGCAATATCCAGATGTACTCCTGTTAACACTTTTGGCGAGTAATTCCCAGGTCTTTTGTGTATCCATACGCTCTTGTGCTACCACCCACAATGAACTAGCCACAATGAACTAGCCACAATGAACTAGCCACAATGAACTAGCCACAATGAACTAGCCACAATGAACTAGCCACAATGAACTAGCCACAATGAACTAGCCACAATGAACTAGCCACTTCAGCGACAAAATCAAAATCAAGTTTAATCTAATTCTGTACATGACTATATGTGCAAAACAGCCACTGTGAAAAAAGTACTGAAATTCCAAGTGCTTTTGTGATTATATACCTTCTGTTGATCTTCTATTTTTACAGATCCTTGATAATGTGAGAAATCACGAAATCGCTTGGAATTTCAGTACTTTTTTCACAGTGGCTGTTTTGCATATATAGTCATGTACAGACTTAGAGTAAACTTGATTTTGATTTCGTCGCTGAAGTGGCTAGTTCATTGTGGCTAGTTCATTGTGGCTAGTTCATTGTAGCTAGTTCATTGTGGCTAGTTCATTGTGGCTAGTTCATTGTGGCTAGTTCATTGTGGCTAGTTCATTGTGGCTAGTTCATTGTGGCTAGTTCATTGTGGCTAGTTCATTGTGGCTAGTTCATTGTGGCTAGTTCATTGTGGCTAGTTCATTGTGGCTAGTTCTTTGTGGCTAGTTCATTGTGGCTAGTTCATTGTGGCTAGTTCATTGTGGCTAGTTTATTGTGGCTAGTTCATTGTGGCTAGTTTATTGTGGCTAGTTCATTGTGGCTAGTTCATTGTGGCTAGTTCATTGTGGCTAGTTCATTGTGGCTAGTTCATTGTGCAGCCCCTGTGGAAGTACTAGTAAACCCTATAATCTTATACCATATAAGGCAATGTCAAGACAGAAACCGGGATAATTTGGGGATAACATCAGGTCGTCACGCAAATATAAAAACCGGTAAATCGTAAACCCGCACTTTAGATTCAGGTTTTTAAACCGTTTGTCACAAAATACAGCAATGCAGAAGACTAGTAATTAAATAAGCTCCCCTAATACAAAGACTGCAGATTGCAAAAGACTAGTAACAAGCGTTCCATTACAAACGGGTCTTCAGACTTAAACTACTAGCCCCCAAGAAAACCCCCGGGCTACTACAATACATCAGACCCTTAAACCCGTCAAAAAGTCCCAAGAAAGTCGGGCTATAAAAAACGGGGCCTGTAGGCTGTAAAAGGGTTTTGTAAAATTTGCCCCTATACAATATAGTAATGTAAATACAGTAAAAAGAATTCCCCAAATATCGTCAGCTTAAAAGTTTTATAACGATAATCGGAAATTTAAATCAGTCAGTCTTCAGATTTTGGAACTACGGGGAACCGGGAGCTCCACCAATATGCCAGACGTAACTGTCAAATATAGTAACCGTTTAATTGGCTTCAATAAGCGTCTGTCCGTCAAATCATAACCAATTTTTTCAACCAAATCAGTGGGCGTCAGTGTGGGTCTGAAACCGCTTAAGTCTGGCAAATTTCTATCAGCTCTGTCGACTGCGGGTATTAGTCTTTTTTAAATTGGCTATAAAAATTCAGAAATGGCGCAAAGTCTAGCTTTTTAAAGTCTGGCCACACGTCATTGTCAGCTGCGCTGAAAGAAGCGGCTTTTAAAAAAATCAGTCGACTGTAGGGGTAAAAAGGGTTTAAACACAAAGCTGGCTATTAAAATTTTCAGCGTCTCAGACTGTAAATACTAAACTGTGTCTGGTTTTAAAAAATACCTCTGTCTTTTCCGGGAATCGAGTACCCAAAGTTTACTACACATAGGTCGCAGACTTAGGTACAAAACCGTGTTGGTCACATCGGCTGTCGACTGTCGAATCTAGAAGTTAAGTCTGGCTACTAAAATCAGCCAGTCGTCAGACGTCGCTTAGCAATAAACTCACTCTATCGAACCGTCAATCGGGTCAAAACCCAAAGATAATCTGGCTCAAAAACCCAGTCGGTCAGGTACGTAACGTTTTAATAAAATCGTCGATTGGACTGTCGAAGAAAAAATTTAAAAAGTCGGGTCTACAAATCAGTCGCGTCGACGTCGGTACTAATAAATTATAAGTTGGCTACCCCAAACTCGGACTGTCGACTGTCAGAAAAAATAAAAGTTTGTCCCTTAAACATCAGTCAGTCTGTCGGGCTGTCGGATATAACCAAGAAAAAAGTTTACTACAAATATCGACGTCAAAACTTCCCCAAATAAGTCTGGCTACTCAAATCACGACTTCGAAGACTAGTAACAATAAGTCGGGCTTTTTCAATTCATTAATGCGAAGACTAGAAACCCCAAAACGGCACAACTATAATTCGACTGTCGAATACAGAACAATATAAGTCGGGCCCTTACAATATCAGCGACTGTCGACTGTCAGAAGTACTAGTAACCAAATAATCGGGCTACAATATCAGTCAACTTCGACGTCAGAAGTAAGTAAAAAATAATCGGCTACTATAATATCAGCGTCTGTCAGATGTCAGAATATAGTAACCGATAAGTCGGCCACAATATCGTCAGACTGTCGCTGTCGAATACAGAAACCCAAGTATAATCTGGCTATACAAACAGTCAGCTGTCAGATTCAAATACAGCCAAGAAAAGTCTGGCATACAACCCCAGTCGGACGTCGAAGTACTAGTAACCAAGTTAACGGCATAAACACCAGTCAGACTGCGACCCGGGAAGACTAACCAAGAAAAGTCGGGCTACTAAAAACCCAGTCAGCGCGACTGTCAAAGTACTATAACCGATAAGTCACATTACAATATCAGTCAGCGTCAGATTCAAATCTAGAACCAAATGTCTGGCTACTACAAATCAGTAGCTGCAGATTCAAAATTAGTAACCAAGATAAGTCTCACAAATATCTCAGCTGTCGGTCAGAAGCCTAGAACCCAAGAAAGCTGGCTACTACAATATCACGGTTCACATTAAAAGTTGTTCCATAACATTCTTATCAACATTCAGTTATCATAGTTATGATAGATCTACCGGCTTCTAACGGTTTCATAACGTTTACTTTCTTTTACTTCTCCTAAATTTTTCTAATGCTAGACACAGTATCCAAAGTTTATTTTACATTCTCCTTCAGGAACTTCTTGGGCCAACTTTTCAACTTTATCATCAAGGGAAAATTCTGTGTGATGGAATCCAAATTTACTTTTTATTTTTTTTCTGATTCTGGAGCCTTTGTTCTGGCTTCTAAAAGCATGTTGTTATCATGTTTTTATCATATTTTTTAATTTTAATGCGTTGTTAGTAAAGTTGTTATAGTTGCTTTTTACTGTTGATAAACATAAATTTTTAAAATGTTGTATCTTTGTTAGTAAAGTTTTGTAAAATTTATAATGCTGGGTTTGTAATGTTTTAGTATGTTTTATCGTTGATAATGTTTTAGTCTTTTTAAATTTTTAAAAGGTTTTTAGTACTTTTATAAGTTTTAGTAATTTTTTAAATTTTTGGTTAAAAAGGGTTTTTAAATGCTGTTGAAATTTTTATCATTTTAGTCATGTTGAGCATGTTTTGTAAATGTTTTTAGTAAAGTTTTTGTAAAGTTTTATATTTGTTAGTTGGTTAGTCTGTTGTTATCATGTTGTTGTCATGTTTTTGTAAGTTTTGTCAGTTGGTAGTCATGTTATGATGTTAGTCATTTTAATCATGTTTTAGTAATGTTTATTTGAGTCATTTTTTAAGGGATATGTTTTATCATGTTTTTAGTAAGTTGTTAGTCATGTTGGTCATTTTTTAGTGTTTTTGTCATTTTTATTGGTTTCATGTTTTTTAATGTTGTTAATGTTTTAGTCGTTTTGTATTTGTTATAGTTGTTAGTATTTTTTATCATGTTGTTAGTCATGTTTTTATCATGTTTTAAAAATTTTTATTTTTTAGTCAATTTTTAATGTTTTTTAAAAGGGGTTTTTAGTCAGTTTTGTAATGTTTACATGTTTTTAAAGTTTATTTTTATATTTTTAAAAAGTTTTATAAAGTTGTTATCGTTGTTAGTAAATTTTAGTAAATTTTAATGGAGCTTGTTTTATGGTTAAGTTTTTTATCATATTGTTAATTTTAAACTTTGATAGTTGTTAGTTGTTTTTATAAGGGTTTTGGGGCATGTTGTTATGTTGTTATATCTTTGTAATTTTAGTCATTTGTTGTCTTTTTATCAGGTTTTTTTTTAATTTTTTATAATGTTTTATATTTGTATATTTTTAGTCCCTTTTTTTTGTCAGGGAAAAAATTTGTTTTATCATGTTTATTGGGTTTTTATGGTTGTTGTCTTTTTTTGTCGGGTTTTTGTATGTTGTTAGTCATGTTGTTAAAAAATGTTGTAAAATGGTTATATGTTGTTATCATGTTGTTATCATGTTTTAGTCATGTTGTTAGTCATGTTGTTACAATTTGGTCGGACGTTAGTGATGCTCTGTACATTAGATTTCAGTATTTTTGAGTGGTGGTGAAAAGGGGACCAGCGCCCTTTTAAAGACAATCGGGGTTAGAAAAGGGTTGAAACCCTTAAAAAAACCGAAAATTACAGAACTGCAGGTTTTTAATAAAACAGTATATGGACACTGAATTATTACTGGGCTATAACCTTTTTATTCTTCCCCCCTTCCCCCCCTCCCCTCCTCCTCCTCCTCCTCCTCCTCCTCCCCCTCCTCCCCCTCCTCCTCCTCCCCCCCTTCCCCCTCCCTTTCCCCCTTCCTCCCCAGGGGAACATTCCCCGGAGGAAAAAAATCTGGATAAATGAACACTTGATTGGTTTTAGTAACCTTTAAGTGAGTGGGGAGGGTATCATTTCATCCCCGTGGGAGGCAGGGGGGGGAAGGGGAAAGAAAGGGGAAGGAAGGGGGGGGGAAAGAAAGGGGGCGGGAGGGGAGGGCAGGGGAGGCAGGGGGGGGCGAAGGAAGCAAAATGGGAGGTGGGGTAGTTTAAAATAAAAGGGGTTAAGAAGGAAATTTTAGGTTTTTAGGGGAAGATTTTTAGGAAAAAAAGGGCAAGTGTTTACCGGTGTAAGATTTTTTTGGGAAATTTTCCGGGGGGAGGGTTAACCCCGGGCAGCCAGGGAGGAGGGCGCCACCCCTGGACAGCCCGGGGAGGGGAGGGAACCCCCCGGCAGCCCGGGGTGGGAAGCACCCTGGACGCCGGGGGGGGGAGGGACCACCCACAGCCGGGGTGGGGGGGTTCCGCGAGGGGGGGGAGGGTTGCCCCCGACAGCCAGGGGTGGGGGGGTGACCGGGCCGGGGGGGAGGGGTTTGCCACCCCGGGGGGGGGTAGGAGGGTTGCCACCCTGGACAGCCAGGGGGGAGGGAAAACCCCGGCAGCCGGGGTAGGGGAGGGTTACCCCTGACACCCGGGGGGAGGGACCCCCTGGGGAGGGGGGGGGAGGCCACCCGGGCAGCCAGGGAGGGGGGGAAACCACCCCGGCGCCAGGGGGGGAGGTTACCCCCTGGGCAGCCCGGGGAAAGGGAGGAGACCCCCCGGGGGGGAAAGGGCCCCCCGGGGCACGGGAGGAGGGGTTTGCCCCTGGACAGCCCGGGAAGGAGGGTTTTCCCCCTGACACCAGGGGAGGAGGGGTTTGCCACCCCACACCAGGTAGGGGGGGGTTTGCCACCCGGGGCAGCCCGGGGGAGGGTTAGCCACCCGGACAGCCGGGAGGGAGGGGGCCACCCCGACGCCCGGGGAAAGGGGGGGAGCCACCCCGGGCAGCCGGGGTAGGGGGGTTACCACCCTGGGGAGCCAGGGTGGGGGGGTTGCCCCCTGGGCCCGGGGGAAGGAGGGGTTGTTGGCCCGGGAGGGAGGGGTTTGCCACCCCGAAAAGGGGGGGGAGGGGTTACCCCTGGGCCCGGGGGGGGAGGGACCACCCGACGCCGGGGGGGGAGGGGTTGCCCCCTGGGCTTGGGGGAGGGGAGCCCCCCTACACCCGGGGAGGGGGGGGTTGCCACCCCGGGCAGCCGGGGGGTTGGGGACGGGACAGCCCGGGGGGGGAGGGTTTGCAACCCCGGACGCCGGGAGGGGGGGGGACCCCCTGACGGCCCGGAGGGGGGGTTGGGCCCTGGGCAGCCGGGGGGGGAAAGAGACCCCGGGGACCGGGGGGAGGGTTAACCCCCCAGCCAGGGGAGGGACCACCCCGGACAGCCAGGGGGAGGAGGGCCCCCTGGGCAGCCGGGGTAGGAGGGTTTGCCCCCTGGGTGGGGAGGGGGGGTGTTTCCCCTGACACCAAAGGAGGTTCCCCCCGGGCAGCCCCAAGGGGGAGCCACCCGGGGCAGCCGTGGGGGGGTTGCCACCCCGACAGCCGGGGAAAGGGGCCACCCCAACAGCCGGGGTAGGAGGGGGAGCCACCCCGAACGGGTAGGGGGACCACCCGACAGCCGGGAGGGGGGTTTTTCCACCCCGGGCCCGGGGGAAGGGGGGTTTTAACCCCGACAGCCCGGGGGGGGAGGGAGCCCCCCTGACAGCCGGAAAGGGGGGTGTTTTCGCCGGGAAGGGGGGTTGCCCCCTGGGCCCGGTAGGAGGGTTGCCCCGGCCCCCGGAGGGGGGTTAGCACCCGGGGCCCCGGAGGGGGGTTGCCAGCAGGGGTGGGGGGGTTACCCACCCGGGCAGCCGGGGTAGGGGGGGAGCCACCCGACAGCCGGGGGAGGGGGGGCCCACCCGAAGCAGGGGAAGGGGGGGCCCCCCTGGACAGCCAGGGGAGGAGGGGGTTGCCCCCGGGACAGAGGGGGTAGGGGGGCAGCCCCCCCGAAGCCCGGGAAGGAGGGGTGCCACCCCGACAGCCCGGGGAGGGATTTCCACCCCGGGACAGCCAGGGGGGGAGGGTTGTGACAGCCGGGGGGAAGGGGTTACACCCTGACAGCCCGGGGGAGGTGGGGGGTTAGCCCCCCTGGCCCTAGGGGGGGGGTTAGCCACCCTGAAGAGGGTGGGGGGGGTTGCCCCCGACAGCCGGGGGGAGGGGAACCACCCTGGCGCTGGGGTAGGAGGGTTAGCCACCCTGGGGAGCCTGGGGTGGGGGGTTTCCACCCGGCCCGGGTAGGAGGGAGAAACCGGGCCGGGGGAGGGGGGTTAGCTACCCTGAAGGGGGTAGGGGAGGTTTCCACCCCGGGGCCCCGGGGGGGGAGGGAGCCAAGTGGGCCTGATTTGCCACCCTGGGCAAGGGGAGGGGGGTTGCCACCCCGGGGCAGCCCGGGGGGGAGGGTTAGCCACCTGACGCCCGGGTGGGAGGGGGTTTGCCAGAAAAGCCGGTAGGGGGGGTTAGCCACCCTGGGCAGCCAGGGTAGGGAGGGGGGCCACCTGGACGCCCGGGGAGGGGGGGTTACCCGGCAGGGGGGAGGGGCCACCCCGGGGGGGGGTAGGGGGGGGTTAGCCACCCCCGGGCACCCCGGGGGGGAGGGGAGCACGGGGCAGCCCCGGGGTGGAGGGTTTGCCACCCCGGGCGCCCGGGGTAGGGGGGGGTTAGCCACCCTGGGCAGCCGGGTGGAGGGGAGCCACCGACAGCCCGGGGGGGGAGGGGTTTTCCACCCGGACA
The DNA here is from genome assembly GCF_038502225.1 of Cherax quadricarinatus. Taxonomy (NCBI): domain Eukaryota; kingdom Metazoa; phylum Arthropoda; class Malacostraca; order Decapoda; family Parastacidae; genus Cherax; species Cherax quadricarinatus. The sequence goes on along the minus strand of NW_027195632.1, from coordinate 7,776 downwards.
GCCGGGGGGGAGGGAGCCACCCTGACAGCCAGGGGAGGAGGGCCACCCCGGGCAGCCGGGTGGGGAGGGTTAGCCACCCTGACGCGGGGGGAGGGGGAGCCACCCTGGCAGCCGGGGTAGGAGGGAAACCACCCGGAAACCGGGGGGGGGGTTAGCCACCCTGGGCAGCCCGGGTAGGGGGGGGCCCCCCTGGGCAGCCGGGGAGGGGTTTCCACCCCGGGGCAGCCAGGGGGAGGAAAGGTTTTGCCACCCCGACAGCCGGGGGAGGGGGGGTTAGCCACCCCGGGCGCCAGGGGTGGGGGGGTTTACACCCTGACAGCCGGGTTGGGGGGGAAAACCCCCCCTGGGCAGCCAGGGGTAGGGAGGTTAAACACTGGACAGCCAGGGGGGGGTTTGCCACCCGGACAGCCCGGGGGGAGGAGGGTACCACCCCGGCAGCCAGGGGAGGAGGGGGGCCACCCTGGGCAAGGGGGTGGGGGAAGCCCCCCTGGGCAGCCGGGGGGGGGAGGGGACCACCGGGGAAACCAGGGGGAGGGGGGGGGCACCCCGGCAGCCAGGGAAGGGAGCCCCCCGGCAGCCAGGGGGAGGGAGCCACCCTGGGCAGCCCGGGAGGGGGGGAGCCCCCCCGGACCCGGGAGGGGGGGAACCCCCCCTGGGCAGCCGGGGGGAGGGGAGCCCCCTGGGCAGCCAGGGTAGGAGGTAACCACCTGACGGGGTAGGGGGGGACCCTGACAGCCAGGGGGGAGGAAGAGCCACCCCGGGCAACCGGGAGGGGGTTAGGGCCCCCTGGAAGAGGGGGGGGGGTAGCCACCCCTTGGGCAAAACCCGGGGAGGAGGGTTAGCCACCCCGACAGCCGGGAGGGGGGTAGCCACCTGGGGCCCGGGGAGGGGGGGTTAGCCACCTGACAGCCAGGGTGGAGGAGCCACCCTGGACAGCCGGGGGTAGGGGGGGTTGCCCCCCTGAACAGCCAGGTGGGGGGGAGCCCCCCTGACACCCGGGGGGGGGGAGCCCCCCCGGAACCCGGGGGAGGGAGGTTGCCCCACACCCGGGGGTGGGAGGGTTAGCCACCTGACACCCCCGGGGGGGGGGGTTAGCCACCCAAGCCAGGGGGGAGGGAGCCCCCGGGACAGCCGGGGGAAGGGGTTAGCCCCCGGGACAGCCGGGGTAGGGAGGTTAGCCCCCCGGACACCCCCGGGTAGGGGGGGTTGCACCCGAAGCCAGGGGTGGGGAGGGTTTCACCTGAACAGCCGGGGTTGGGGGTTGCCACCGACAGCCAGGGGAGGAGGGTTACCCCCCGGGACAGCCGGGGTTGGGGGGGTGCCCCCCGGGACAGCCGGGTAGGAGGGTTAGCCCCCCTGACAGCCAGGGGTAGGGAGGGGGCCACCCGGGAAACCAAAGGTTAAAAGGGAGATTTCCATGGCCCAGGTAGGAGGACCACTTGGACAGCCCCAGGTAATTACCCCGGGGAAAACAGGAAGAGTCATTAAACATCCAGGTCCTCTTTGCCCCCGGGGACGGGGAAAAGTTAACTCCACTTTATTGCCGGTGAACAGGGACAGCGGGGAAGGGAACACCCAGGTACCTATTTATTGCCTGGTGAACGGGGACAGCAGGTAAGGGAAAGAACATCCGGGTACCTACTTTTGCCTGGTGAACAGGACAGCAGGTGGGAAGTTAACATCCAGGTACCTACTTTGGGGGTGAACGGGGACAGCGGGTTTAGGAAGTTAACACCCAGGTACCACTTTTGCCTGGGAACACGGACAGCGGTGTGGGAAGAAACCCGGTACCTACTTTTTGCCGGGGCACGGACGCGGGGGAAGTTAACTCAGGACCTTTTTGCCTGGTGAAAGGGAACAGGTGAAGGAAGTTAACACCCAGGCCCTACTTATTGCCTGGTAAAAGGACAGCAGGTGAAAGGGAAGAAACACCCAGGTACCTCAGCCGAACGGGGCCGGGGGTTAAAGAAAACCCCCGGCCCACTTATTCCGGTGAACACGGACAGCAGGGGGAAGTTAACACCCAGGTACCTACTTATTGCCTGGTGAACAGGACAGCAGGTGGAATTTAACACCCAGGTACCTACTTTTTGCCTGGTGAACAGGGACAGGGTGAAGGAAGTTAACACCCAGGTACCTCCTGCTGATAAACGGGAAAAAGGTGTAAAAACTTTCCCCAAACGTTTCCATTTTCCCGGGAAGGGAACCACGGACATCCATTGTGTGGGGGAGTTCCAACCCGGCCACCGGTAATTAACTTTAGTCGATTGTGGGGGCATCGCCCCTCGACCCCATTCTAGATCAAGCCTCCTGGTTGAGGGGATGATAAAAGGGGCTGTTGGTGCCACCCACGCATTCCAGAGTATGAACACAGCCTGGTTGATCAGGAAAAAGGGAACATAAAGTTCCTATTTAAAAAACACCAAATGTTTGTTGGAATTTTTTTTATGAAAGGAGAGGTGGAAGAGTTTTGGGCCCCTTTACATTTACTGAATTTTCCCCAATGGTCCCTTTTGGTTTTCAATTAAATATTTTGCCTCGTTTGTTAAGCCTCTCGGTCCCCTGGGAAGAATTAAAATGGGGTTTTTGGGATAAACAATTTAAAGTATTCAGGGGGAAAGGGGATGTGTCTTTACGTCTACGTTCCAGATAGAATTCCGAGGGAGGGGCACTTTAGGCATTTCCAAAAAAGTTTATGGTTCTCTACTGATCTTAAAAAATGCAGGAAATTTCCCTCTGTTACTTCAAGTCTTCAAATTTCCCTCCCACTTTAAATTAAAAAAGGTTTCTGTTGATGCGCAAAATACTCCCTCCTGGAGGGACGAGGACCTGAACACCCTCAAAACTGGCCCCGGCTTCTCTTGAGAAGGTTCTCATCCATCCCCTAATTTTTTTCGCGGGGGGGAAAAACGCCATTTTTTTTTTTTTACACAGATCAAATTTTAGAGGCCAAGAGGGTGTTTTCCAACCCACTTTTTCAAAACCCCAGCCCTGTTTGAAGATACCACCACCTTTAGGGTAACCCCCAACAATCCACCAACACCCAGGAGCCATTTTCTGCCAGGGACCAGGGGAAAAGGGCTAAGGGAAAAAATGACCAACATTGCCACCCGGGCGGGGTCGAAAACCCAAAAATTTAGTCATCCTTTAAAAGAAAAAAACCCCAAAAAATTATTATTTTAAATTTTTTTATATGATCCACTGGAAAAAATGTTAAGGGGGTGTGTATGGGAGAGAGGGGGTGTGGGGAAGGGGGGGAGAAGGGGGTTTTGGAGGTAGGAGAGGGATTTTGGGGGTGAGGGGAGGGAAGGAGGTGGGGAGGGTGTGTGGAGGTAGGAGAGGGATGTGTGGGGGTAGGAGAGGATTTTAGGTTTGGAGAGGGATTGGGGAGGCAGGGGAGGGGTGTGGAGGGTAGGAGAGGGATTTTGGAGGTAGGAGAGGGATGTGTGGGGGGTAGGAGAGGGGTGTGGGGGAGGGGGGAGGGATGTGTGGAGGTAGGAGAGGGATGTGTGGGGTGAGGGGAGGGGGGAGGGGGGAGGGGGGGGGAGGGAGAGGGGTGTGGAGTGGGGAGAGGGATGAGGTAGGGGAGGGATGTGGGAGGCAGGAGAGGAAAGGGGGGTAGGAGAGGGATGTGGGAGGGTAGGAGGGATGTGGGGGTAGGGGAGGGATTTTGGGGGTAGGAGAGGGATTTTGGAGTGTAGGAGAGGGATGTGTGGAGGGGGAGGAGAGGATTTTGGGGGGGGAGGAGAGGGGGTTTGGGGTGAGGAGAGGGGGTTTTGGAAAGGGGGGAGAGGGGGTTTTGGGGGAGGAGAGGGATGTAGGGAGGGGAGGGGGTGTGGAGGGAGGGGAGGGGTGTGGGGGGCAGAGGGGGGGAGTGTAGGGGAGGGAGTGAGGAGGGGGAGGGGTGGAGGGAGAGAGGATTGGGGGAGGGGAGGATGGTGGGGGGGAGAGGGATGTGTGGGGGGAGGGGAGGGGGTTTTGAGGGTAGAGAGGGGTGTGGAGTAGAGAGGGATGTGGGGGGCAGGGGAGGGATGTGGATGTAGGGGGAGGGATTTAAGGGGGAGAGGGATTTATAAAGGGGGGGAGGGCAAAGGGGTTTGGGAGGAAGGGGGTGTGGGAGGGCAGGGGAGGGGTGTGGAGGTAGGGGAGGGATTTTGGGGGGTGGGGAGGGATTTTGGAGGGGAGGGGAGGGGGGTGGGGTGGGAAAAGGGGTGTGGAGGGGGAGAGGGGTGTGTGGGGGTGTAGGGAGGGATGTGGAGGGCAGGGGATTGGGGGGTAGGGGAGGGGGTGTGTGAGGGGAGGGGAGGGATGTGGAGGGGAGGAGAGGGGTGTGGGGGGGCAGAGGGGGGATTTGGGGGGTGGAGAGGGGGGTGTGTGGAGGGCAGGGAGGGGTGTGGGGGGGAGGAGAGGGATGTGGGGGGGCAGGGGAGGGGGGATTTTGGGGGGAGGAGAGGGGGGGAGGGCAGGAGAGGGATGTGGAAGGAGGGGATGTGGAGGGTAGGAGAGGTGGAGGAGGGGGAGGGAAGGGGTGGAGGTAGGGAGAGGGGGGGGAGGTAGGAGAGGGATGTGTAGGGGAGGAGAGGGATGGGGGGGGAGGGGAGGTTGTAGGGTAGGAGAGGAGGGAGGGAGGAGAGGATGTGGAAAGGGGAGGGGGGATGTGGAGGGTAGGGGGGAGGGATGTGTGGAGGGAGGGGGAGGGATGTGTGGGGGTTTGGAGGGGGGGAGGGAAAAGGGGGGGTAGGAGAGGGATGTGGGGAGGGAGGAGAGGGATTTGGGGGGAGGGGAGGGGTGTGGGGGGAGGGGAGGGGGTGGAGGGTAGGGAGGGATGTGTGGGGGGGTAGGAGAGGGATTTTGGGGGGAGGGGGGATGTGGAGGGCAGGAGAGGGAAGGGGGGGCAGGAGGGATTTGGGGGGTAGGAGAGGGATGGGGGTGGAGGGGATGTGGAAGGGGAGGAGAGGATTTTGGGAGGAGAGAGGGATGGGAGGGCAAAAAGGAGGGAGGGATTTTGGAGGGAGGAGAGGGGATGTGTGGAGGGGAGGGGAGGGATGTGGAGGGGAGAGGGATGGGGGGGCAGGGAGAGGGGGGTTTTAGGGTAGGGGGGAGGGATGTGGGGGGGAGGGAGGGATGTGAAGGGTAGGAGAGGGATTTTGAGGGTAGGAGGGATTGGGGGGGTAGGAGAGGGAGGGGAGGGAGGGGAGGGATGTGGGGGGGAGGGGAGGGATGTGGAGGGGAGGAGAGGGATGTGGAGGTTTGGGGGGATGTGGGGGGAGGGGGAGGGGGGTGTGGAGGGGAGGAGGGGGTGTGGAGGTAGGAGGGGGGATTTTGGGGGGGAGAGAGGGGGTTTTGGAGGGAAGAGGGATTTTGGGGGGCAGGAGAGGGATGGGAAGGGAGGAGAGGGATGGGGGGGAGGGCAGGGGAGGGGGTTTTGGAGGGAGAGGGGGGTGTGGAGGGTAGGAGAGGGGTGTGGAGTGAGGGGAGGGGGGTTTTGGGGGGAGGAGAGGGATGGGTGGAAGGGGAGGAGAGGGGTGTGGGGGTAGGAGGGATTTGGGGGGTAGGGGAGGGGTGTGGGGAGGTGGGGAGGGAGGGGGGAAGGAGGAGAGGGATTTTGAAGGAGGGGATTTTGGAGGGTAGGAGAGGATGTGGAGGGGAGGAGAGGGGTGTGGGGGAGGGGGGAGTGGGGGGTAGGAGGGATGTGAGAGTAAGGGGAGGGAGTGGAAGGGGGGATGTGTGGAGGGGGGAGAGGGGTGGGGGGAGGAGAGGGGGGGGAGGGAGGGGAGGGAGTGGGGGGGAGAGGGATTTTGGGGGGAGAGAGGGGGGGAGGGGGGGAGGGTGGGGGGGGGAGAGGGGTGTGTGAGAGAGGAGAGGGATTTTGGAGGGTAGGAGAGGGGTGTGTGGGGGGTAGGAGAGGGATTTTGGGGGGTAGGAGAGGGATGTGGAGGGTAGAGAGGGATGTGGAGGAGGAGGGGGGAGGGAGAGAGGATGTGGGGGGGGATTTTGGGGAGTGGGGAGGGGAGGGGAGGAGAGGGGTGGGGGGGAGAGGGAGTGGGAGGGGTGGAGGAGGGGGAGGGGATGTGGAGGGAGGAGGGATGTGTGGAGGGGGGAGAGGGGGAGGGGGGGAGGGGTAGGGAGGAGGGATGTGGAGGAGGGGAGGGATGTGGAGGTAGGAGAGGGATGTGTGGAGGGGAGGAGGGAGCGGGGTGGGGAGGAGGGAGGGGGTGTTGATGGGAAGGGGGTTTGGAGGGGAGGAAGGGGTTGGAAGGGGAGGGGAGGGGGTGAGGGGAGGGGGGGGATGGAGAGGGAAGTGGGGGGAGGGGGAGGAGGCAGGAGGGATTTTGGGGGGAGGGAGGATTGGGGTGAGGGAGGGATGTGGGGGAGGAGGAGGGGGGTGGTAGGAGGGATGTTAAAAACAGGGAGGGGTGTGGGGGGAGGAGGGGGGATGTGTGGGGGGTGGGAAAAGGAGGGGGATGTGGGGGGTAGGAGAGGGGGTGGGGAAGGTAGGAGAGGGGTGTAAGGTAGGGGGAGGGGGGTTTTAGAGTAGGAGAGGGATGTGGAGAGAGGAGAGGGATGTGTGGAGGGCAGGAAAAGGGGTGTGGGGGTAGAGAGGGGTGTGTGGGGAGGAGAGGTGTGTGAAGGGGAGGGGAGGGATGTGTGGAGGGTGGAGAGGGATGTGGAGGGTAGGAGAGGGATGTGTGGAGGGGAGGAGGGATGTGTGGAGGGGGAGAGGATTTGGGGGGCAGGGGGGTGTGGTGGAGGGAGGAGGGATTTTGGAGGGGAGGGGGTGGGGGGGAGGAGGGGGATGTGGAGAGTAGGAGAAAGATGTGGGGAAAATTAGGGAAAAAGGTCAAAAGGAGGAGGAGTCACAAAATTATCATACAAGCAGTATAGGAAAAGAAACCCGGGGTGACCTAAAAAAATTTAGACAAAAGGGCTTATTTCCATTGGGGTCCCCTTTAAAACCCTCCTGCCCCCATCCCCAATCAGAATAGACAGAGATAACCCACAAACCTGTGATCCTTTGCAGACATACTGGTTTTTTTTCCCTGAGTTTCCCTCTTGAGGACGCGGTTAACCTCCCAAGAAGATATAAACAAAAATTTTCCAGTGGGCAACGGTAAACAATATGATGTTCAAGGGAAAACCCCAATACTCCGTTTTGGGAAAAATGAGGAAAAACCAGAAAGGATATAAGGGCCTCCAACAAAAGAGCGAAAAAAAAATGGGGAACCCAATAGTAATGTCTGAGGATTCACTTTTAAGGGCAACAACAGTGCCACGATACAAGTGCAAAGAAAAAAAGATAGGGTGATAATGAGAACGTTCAGAATGAGAGATTTCTTCCATGATGATCCTTTTTTTAAATCACTTGTTTCTCTAGGTTTTAAAAACTGGGTGTACATTAACAAAACTCCATTCAAAGCAGGTGAAATCGCAAAATCTAGAGAGGTACAGAGATCCTTTACTGCACGTATAAAATTCTGTCAAATTTTAACTTACTGGGGGAAAGCTTAAACACCGGGGCTTTAAATGTTGGGAAAGCGGAGGGGAGAGAATATCAATAACTACACTTGGAAAATCCTGGGAAAGGGAAATTTCCCCCAATTCTGCACACAGAAATCAATTTTCCAAGAAAGCAAAAAAAAACTGGGCAGTCGATGCAAAATACCCCCAAAAAAGTAGGGGGCCATTGGTGCACTAAGAGAAAACATCATGGGGGCCGGGGCCCAAGATGTTCAAAGCCCCCCACCAAACATAAGGGGGAATTACCAATAAAAACCC